>NW_015505301.1:970854-972163 GCF_001515645.1 Sinocyclocheilus grahami | reverse complement strand
AATTAAAACACTACAAACTGTCATGAGGTATAGGCTACAACATGTAATGTTTCTTAATTGAATCTTTCTCTATTTTAATTCGTCCCCTCAACTAATTGTGGTTAATTATATTAATAGTTTTGAATATGGTCTTGAACAGTGAGGGGCTTTAAGACCATTAAATGATACAATATATTGTGAATTTTTTTTTTCAGGTTTGATGCCTGATTTGTTATTCAACACTCAACATTCAATTTTATTTATTTATTTTAAATAGAGATGTCTCTCTACTTCCTCAACAATTTGGTTGATATGCTGGCTGCCATCCCTTTATGGTTATATAAAATCTCTGTGATTTGGATAGATGAATCATATTGGCCTACAATATAATCAAACCATGGGTGTACTAAATCAAATTGTCAATTTATGTGTTTTACATGCAGGTTGTTGTGACAAGTAAGAAGAGTTTGGATCCATTTGTAGCTTTCATTTAGAATAGTCAGAGAATACAGGGTAAAATACCGGCAAGATAGAACAGCAGGGGCTTGGACAGAGACAGAGTCGAATACCAGGTGAGAGATCAGGGCAGGCAGCTAGCAAACACCGTCCAGGTAAAACAATCCAAGACCGGGACAGGCAGAGAACAATCAGATAAACAGGAAACAGTCCAAGATCAAGTACAAAGAAAGCAAACACGGGTATAACGCTCAGAAAATGACAGCCAGGGCAAATCAAGACTTCGCAGAGAGTCTGTGTGTGTGAGTGGCTTATATGTGTGTGTGTAAATGAGGTGCAGGTGTGGATGAGCATTCAGTCCCAGGTATGAGGGGTGATGGGAATTGGAGTCCGAATGGGAATGGTTAATATTCAGGAGACGGATCCCTCTGGTGGTGCGGAGGAGGCGGTACGAGAGCCTCCTCTGTAACAGAGCCCTCCCCCTACGAGCGGCTCCTGACGTTTGAAAAAGGCAGACCATACCCTAGAAGTGAACTGGGGTCCTCGATCGGATACTATTCGGGTAATCCGTAGAAACGGAACACATGATTACAAAGTAGTTCAGCGGTTTCGAAGGATGTGGGGAGTTTAGGCAGTGGACTCAGATGGCAGGCTTTGGAGAATCGGTCAACAATGGTGAGTATGGTGGTGTTACCTTGAGAATTGGGCAGGTCGGTGATGAAATCGATGGCAATATGAGACCAAGGTCGATGGGGTGTAGGTAGTGGATTTAGCAAACCGGCTGGAAGCGGTCTAGGAGATTTGGATGTTTTGCATGTGATACAGTTCTGGATAAATTAAGCTTTAGCGTTAGTTCTGGCAGGTCACGTGAGTC
>NW_015505301.1:964266-967981 GCF_001515645.1 Sinocyclocheilus grahami | reverse complement strand
GCTAAGTATCTATCATTTTGACGATAGTGGTCCTGACAGAAATTTGGTTGTGTCAGTCAGCAACGTGGGCCACCAAAATCGGTTCCTGAACAGATTTTCTGTGGCAGTGATTCCAGGATGACCCGAACTGAGCGTTACGTGTACTTGGATTAGAAGTCGTGGTCGAAGGGATTCAGGGACATGGGTGAGGTTTGCAGGGCATTCAGGAGGCAGCGGATTTTGAAGATTCAGATGTTCAATCTCAGTCATGATATCCCATTGTACTGGTGCCAAGAGCAGCTTGTTGGGAATTATATTGTCGTTGGAGATGGATTGGATTGTTTCCTCAGTTTGCCGAGAGAGAGCGTCAGCCTTGGTATTCTTGGTGCCTGGCCGGTATGTCACCATGAACCGAAACCTTGTGAAAAACAATGCCCTCCTGGCCGGTCGGGGGTTTAGACGCTTAGCTGAGCGCAGATACTCAAGATTTTTATGATCCGTGAGAACGATGAATGGATGAGCAGCTCCCTCCAGCCAATGATGCCATTCAACAAGCGCTAACTTTATAGCAAGAAGTTTACGGTTGCCCACATCGTAATTCCGTTCCGCAGCTGTGAGTTTGCGGGAGAAAAAGGCACACGGATACATCTTCGCTGGTGAACCATGATGTTGAGACAGTATTGCCCCTACCCCCGTGTTAGAAGCGTCGACCTCCACAATGAACTCGCGTTCTGGGTCGGGGTGTCGAAGGATGGGTGCGGAAGTGAAACGAGTCTTTTGTTCGTTGAATGCTTGACGTGACTCTGGTGACCAAAATCAATCTAGCAGCGTGACGTTTAGTCATGGTTGTCAGAGGGGCGGCGATTGCACTGAAGTCTCTGATAAAAATCGCCTGTAGACATTTGCAAACCCTAGGAAGCGTTGTAATTCTTTGACTGTCTGGGGTTGTGGCCATTCCAGGACTGCTTTGACCTTCCTTTCGTCCATTGCTACCCCCTCTTGGCTGATCACGTAACCGAGGAACGAGGTGCTGGTTTGATGGAATTCACACTTTTCAGCTTTGGCGTAGAATTGGTATTGCATGAGGCGTTTCAGCACTGATCTGACGTGATGAATGTGTTCCTCCAGAGTGTTTGAATAAATCAGTATATCGTCAATGTATACGATTACCCATCTGTCGAGCATGTCACAGAAGATGTCATTCATGAATGACTGAAAGACTGACAGACTGTTGGCAAGGCCGAAGGGCATAACCAAGTATTCATAGTGCCCACTAGTGGTCGAGAATGCCGTTTTCCATTCATCTCCCTCTCGGATACGAATCAGGTTGTAGGCATTGTGTAGATCTAGCTTGGTGTAATACTTGGCCCGGCGAAGATGTTCTAGCGCGGCTGGGACTAGGGGCAATGGATAAACTTAATGGTGATATCGTTGAGGCCACGGTAATCAATGAATGGCCGCAAACCTCCATCCTTTTTCTTTACAAAGAAGAACCCGGCTGAAGTGGGAGAGGTTGAGCGTCGGATGAATCCTTTAGCTAATTCCTCCTCGATGTAGAGTTTCATGGCTTCGGATTCTGGTTGTGATAACAGGAAAATTCTACCTTTAGTAGGAGTGGCGCCGGGTGTCGAGTCTATGGCACAGTTGACAGAATGGCGAGTGGGGAGCTGAGATGCTTTCTTTTTACTGAACGCCTCGGTGAGATCAGAGTACTCTGGGGGCAGGTTCAGGTTGTCTGTGCTCTTAACAGGCGGGAAAGGTGCATGAATGGAAGCTCGGGGAATCTTTGAGAGAGACAACGATCTTGGCATGTAGCATCCCACTGAAGAATTTGTCCTTCTCTCCAAGAGATGCGTGGATTATGTGTGCGCAGCCAGGGTAATCCGAGAATAATAGCAATGCGGCTAGAGTCTGTGGGGTACAGCGAGGGCTGTTGGCTAACAAAAAGCGAGCTCTGGAGTAGGAAGCCTTTGCATCTGGCTGGTTCACCATCAAATTTTTCAGGGAAAGCGAGTCGTGGACTGATTGGGGGTGTCTGAGCAGGTGGAAGGCTGCTGCGGATAGGCGGCTGCTGAGAGGCGGCTTCGGGGGATGATATGCTGAGTCCTTGCAGTGCTTTGACCAGCTCCTCGGTTAAAGTAGTAAGCCGGTTTAACTGGTGTTGGTGCATGGCGAGCTGTTAGGCCTGTGCAGTTAGCTCTGTGGATAGTTGCACGAATGCTGCTGGATCGCTGTTCAGCGAAGTCTTCTGTTGTGACAAGTCAGAAGCGTTTGGATCCATTTGCAGCTTTTATTTAGAATAGTCAGAGAATACAGGGTCAAATACCGGCAAGACAGAACAGCAGGGGCTTGGACAGAGACAGAGTCGAATACCAGGCGAGAGATCAGGGCAGGCAGCTTGCAAACACAGTCCAGGTGAAACAATCCAAGATCGGGGCAGGCAGAGAACAATCAGATAAACAGGAAACGGTCCAAGATCAAGTACAAAGTTTAACTCTAAAAATGTGGTTCTGCTGATATCGAGCAGAAACTCACGACAATATGCGCGCTTGGAAACAAATAGACGCGACGAATGCATACAAAAACACTGCGAATCACAAGACAAAAACCACGAAAACACCTTTCTGTCGGGAGAGAGAGAAGCCGCAGCGTGTGAACGCGCCGCCATTTTGGATATACCGCAGAGAGTCTGTGTGTGTGAGTGGCTTATATGTGTGTGTGTAAATGAGGTGCAGGTGTGGATGAGCAATCAGTCCCAGGTATGAGGGGTGATGGGAATTGGAGTCCGAATGGGAATGATTAATATTCAGGAGACGGTTCCCTCTGGTGGTGCGGAGGAGGCAGTACGGGATCCTCCTCTGCAACAGAGGTAATAGTTTACAAAATAATATAGTATTTGTGAAACTCGGCAAAGTTTATTTTTATTGTGTGAAAAAATTGTATTAGCAGTATACTGCACATTATAACTTATGAAAAATAAACTCTAGCCTAAATTTTTAATCTTCTCAACAGAAGAAAAAAAAAATTTCTCAACATGTTATAGCAGTGAGTTTGTAATAATAATAATAATAATAATAATAATAATAATAATAATAATAATAATAATCTGTTGGTTCATTTAAAAAGTGCGCTTCTGATTTTATAATATTCAAACATGAAAATGCATATGCTGTTAGCTGTTTTTTATTTTAGATCAATATAAAAAGTAAGAATTAGATTTTCACTTGATAGAAATAGAAAAAAAAACATAATATAAATATCTACTTTATATTAGGCCTATATTTTAGGCTACATTTCGTGATCGTGAATGTGTGTCCTTTAAGAAGTTGGGTACCACCACTGGAGGCTGCGCCGTTCGACTCACTGGCTGTGTCTCAAAACCTAGTGTGCTGACTACCTAGACTGCGTTTGTGGAAATCATTGACGCGTGTAGCTACCAGTTTCAAGGCGCGGTGAAATACACGGGTAGGCGTCTGTGATTTCAATAAACACTACAAACGCGTTTGATGCGGAAGAATGCTGCACGCGCGTAAGATGCACAGACATGTCGTCGAAGGCAACTAGATTTTGAGACACAGCCAATGTCTGATAAAATGGCGGTGGAAAACATCGGTGAATCTCAGGATGAGAGAGAAATCCTTATTAAGAAGGATGCACTGTCACAAGGCAGCGGTGAGGTTGTCGAGAAAACAAAAAACAAAGAGTCTAAACTGATTTTGTATCATTGGACTCAGTC
>NW_015505301.1:942821-962312 GCF_001515645.1 Sinocyclocheilus grahami | reverse complement strand
ACGCGAGCTCTGTCCGCTCGATAGCATGTCAGCTGATCGAGATGAATAGCGCAGTCCGGAACGCTGTTGTTGAGCCATGTTTCCGTGAACACAAAAACACAACAGTCTCTTACAGTCCTCTGAGTTGAGCGTAGTAGTCGGATGTAGTCCAGTTTATTGTCCAAAGAGCGTACGTTAGCCAGTACGATGGTGGGGATAGCCGGCTTGTGTGGGTTAGCCGCTAGCCTAGCCCGGATACCTCCGCGCTTACCCCTCTTCTGCTTCCTCTCGCGCCGCTTGTGGCGCCTCCGCTGTGGGCGAGATGCAGCAGTGGGGGTCGGTGATGGAGTGGGCCTCCGGAGCAGACCGAGATCCCGCAGCTCTTCGGCGTGCGCAGAGTTTAACTCTAAAAATGTGGTTCTGCTGATATCGAGCAGAAACTCACGACAATATGCGCGCTTGGAAACAAATAGACGCGACGAATGCATACAAAAACACTGCGAATCACAAGACAAAAAACACGAAAACACCTTTCTGTCGGGAGAGAGAGAAGCCGCAGCGTGTGAACGCGCCGCCATTTTGGATATACCGCAGAGAGTCTGTGTGTGTGAGTGGCTTATATGTGTGTGTGTAAATGAGGTGCAGGTGTGGATGAGCAATCAGTCCCAGGTATGAGGGGTGATGGGAATTGGAGTCCGAATGGGAATGATTAATATTCAGGAGACGGTTCCCTCTGGTGGTGCGGAGGAGGCAGTACGGGATCCTCCTCTGCAACAGAGGTAATAGTTTACAAAATAATATAGTATTTGTGAAACTCGGCAAAGTTTATTTTTATTGTGTGAAAAAATTGTATTAGCAGTATACTGCACATTATAACTTATGAAAAATAAACTCTAGCCTAAATTTTTAATCTTCTCAACAGAAGAAAAAAAAAATTTCTCAACATGTTATAGCAGTGAGTTAATAATAATAATAATAATAATAATAATAATAATAATAATCTGTTGGTTCATTTAAAAAGTGCGCTTCTGATTTTATAATATTCAAACATGAAAATGCATATGCTGTTAGCTGTTTTTTATTTTAGATCAATATAAAAAGTAAGAATTAGATTTTCACTTGATAGAAATAGAAAAAAAAACATAATATAAATATCTACTTTATATTAGGCCTATATTTTAGGCTACATTTCGTGATCGTGAATGTGTGTCCTTTAAGAAGTTGGGTACCACCACTGGAGGCTGCGCCGTTCGACTCACTGGCTGTGTCTCAAAACCTAGTGTGCTGACTACCTAGACTGCGTTTGTGGAAATCATTGACGCGTGTAGCTACCAGTTTCAAGGCGCGGTGAAATACACGGGTAGGCGTCTGTGATTTCAATAAACACTACAAACGCGTTTGATGCGGAAGAATGCTGCACGCGCGTAAGATGCACAGACATGTCGTCGAAGGCAACTAGATTTTGAGACACAGCCAATGTCTGATAAAATGGCGGTGGAAAACATCGGTGAATCTCAGGATGAGAGAGAAATCCTTATTAAGAAGGATGCACTGTCACAAGGCAGCGGTGAGGTTGTCGAGAAAACAAAAAACAAAGAGTCTAAACTGATTTTGTATCATTGGACTCAGTCATTCAGCTCTCAGAAGGTAAGTCATCCCATAATTCAACATTACTAGCGTAGGCAGGCCAATAGCATCAGGGCGGATGCAGCATCTGATCTGTTGTTTTGATTGTGATATTTACATATTTTTAAAAAACGTGGCATTATTTGGATTATTCCTATTCATGTGGCTGTCTCGATTAAACAATTGCTGATTGACAGCATACATGTTAATTATTCATAAATTATACATTATTAATGAAGCGTAATGATGCAAGTTGTGTAGGCTGTGTTGAATTACAGTAATCATAACACAGACGCCTAAATTACAACTGTATTGTAGAATTGTAAAACAAGCGCATAACCTGCTGTTGTTTTCTTAAACAAGATGAGAGTATGAGTGCAAAATAACTGCCGTCTCGGTCTTTCTTTGGTATAATGATCTAATGATGATACACTCAAACAAAGGAACATTGTGTTTCTGTCATAGGTGAGACTGGCAATAGCTGAGAAAGGCCTTCAGTGTGAGGAGTATGATGTGAGTCTGCCTCTGAGTGAACACAATGAGCCCTGGTTTATGCGTCTGAACCCCACTGGAGAGGTTCCTGTGCTCGTTCACAATGACAATGTCATCTGTGACCCCACACAAATCATGGACTATTTGGAGCAGAACTTCTGTGATGGTAAATGCTCAGGATTTTGGGTTAATGCCATATGTAAAACAGTATTTACATTTCAAATTGCATGATTTGCAGTGTAAAATGCTGTAAACACAAGAGTACTGAAGGGCATAGTGTTGTTGAACCCTCTGATGCATGGCATCCACCACACCTCTTTAAAATCCTTTTAATAATTCAGGGTGTGATGTCACATATAAATAATGATAATAATAATAATAATAACAATTCTATATGACTTTCCATTTAACTGTATATGTTATTTTTTATTTATTGAATTCAACACGGCTAACCAAGCATCTCTAGACTACCAGTCAAAAGTTTGACATAATTAGGATTTTTTTTTAATGTTTGTGAAAATGTCTCAGGCTGCATTTACTTGATCAAAATACAGTAAACAGTAATAATGTGAAATATTATTATAATTGAAAATAATTGTTTTCTGTTTTAATATATTCTAATATTTATTCCAAATCATTTTCAGGTTAATTGTCATTATTCCAGTCTTCAGTGTCACATGATCTTTTATAAATCATTTTAATATGCTGATTTGCTGCAATAATATTTTTATTCAGCAAGGATGCATCAAACTGATCAAAAGTGACAGAAAAACATTTATAATGTTACAAAAGGTTTCTATTTTCTATTCATTAAAGAATCTTGAAAAATCTAAGTATTATGGATTAAAAAAATTATTCAGCTAAAACTGATAACCTTTTGATCACCAATAATAATTGATAATATTTGCATAGCAAATCAGCATATTAGAATGATTTCTGAAGGCTCATATGACACTGTAATGGCTGCTAAAAAATCACACGAGTAAATTACATTTTAAAATACATTAAAATAGGAAACAGTTCTTTTAATTTACACAAAATTACTGTTTTTACTGTATTTTTGGTCAAATAATTGCTGCCTTGAGAGTATAATGCAGCTTAGTATAAGAGGCTTCTTTCAAAAACATTAAACAAGTATTACAACTTACTACTTTTGACCTGTAGTAATTATATTTTAAATTAAAATAAAATAAATGGTTGGGAATATTTCTGTTATTGTTTTAAAGTAAAAAGAAGCATTAAGTTTTGGCATTGATTTAATAATTCATGCATCAGTGGGTTCAGTAAATGTATGACTAAACAAATTTACTCCTGCACCTGAATACACAGTTAATAAATGCATTTAAAACACTACATTTTCATAATATCTGTATTAGATGTCAGCTGATTTCCAGTGTGTTAATAGCTGTAATTGTTTGATAGTGCAGGCTTATGTTTTTTTTTTTGAGCTGCTTTTGCTGTGTTCAATGCATTTGTTATCTTCTTTTCGTTTGGTTGCATTTATGTTTGCATGTACTGTTACGTTCAGCATGCCTGTGCAGAAATTTGGATAAAATGAGAGGCACTGAAGGGTGAGTCAAAATAATATATATGCCCTGGAGAGCAGCTCATGTAGATTGCAGCCAAATATTTTGGTCACAATGCATACTGTATATGTGCTTTGTACATTTCAATGAATCAGAGCACACCCCAAAGCTGATCCCAGAAGAGGGAAGCACGTATTATCATCGAGTTCAGCATTACAGAGAACTGCTGGACTCCCTGCAGATGGATGCATATACCCATGGCTGCATCCTCCACCCAGAGATCACAGTAGACTCCCACATCCCAGCTTATGCCACCACCCACATTCGCAGTAAGAAGGGGACTGAGCATAATAACTTAATATGAACCTTCAATTATTGTGAATACTGTGAATTAAATGCATCATTCATCCAAAACAAAATTGAAAATGTACTTACCCTGAGGCCATCCAAGATGTAGATGAGTTTTTTTTTTCTTCATCAGAACAGATTTGGAGAAATTTAGCATTACATCTCTTGCTTATCAGTGGATCCTCTGCAGTGACGGCTGGTTAAAACATCACAATAATCCACACGACTTCAGACCATCGAATAACATCTTCTGAAGTAAAAATAGCTGCATGTTTATGAGAAACAAATCAAACATTAAGGCATTTTAACTTTAAAACATTGCTTCTGGCCAAAATACCAGTCCATAATCCATAATATCAGTTCCTCCAGTGAAAAAATCCATCCCCTATAGTCCTCTCAAGACAAAACTTACTGACATATTTGTTTAGAACTGTTTTGGAGTGTTCTCGCTTGTAAACGGTGCTTGATCTGTGCATATTTCTCTCCCAATTCAAACGGGACAGCTTTTTTCACTGGAGAAAGCAATATTATGAATAGAGGATTTGTATTTTAGCTGGAGGCAATGGTTTGAAAACGTTAAAAACGTCTTTGTGGATATAATTATGGATGAAAAATATGCAGCTTTTTGCCTCAGAAGAGGTTAATCGATGAACTGGAGTCGTTTGGATTACTTGTGGATAGGGATGTAACGATTCCCTCAACTCACGATTCGATTCACGATTTTGATTTCACGATTCGATTCACGATTTTCTTTTAGCAAAATTAGATTTAAGACAAATTATAAATTAAATGTGTCCTTTTATTATTGCTTGGACAAAATACTTTACGTTTCGTTGTGAAATTGAAATATAACACTATAATAATATACTAATATAGCACTTGTAAATTATTGCTCTTTTGTTGGTTTTGATTGCTTCTATTGTCCTCATTTGTTAGTCGCTCTGGATAAAAGCGTTTGCTAAATAACTAAATTTTAATATAATGTAAATGTAACTAACAAAACTAAATTTAAATTTTAAAACAAGCCCCAAATCAAATAAATAACACAAATAAAAGAAATCTCTTCATATAAACAAACTAAGGCTTTGTCTGTGCTCTTTCCATTTAAAATTAGAGGCAACCACTGCATTTTAATCACAATCCAAACAAAGATGCTGCATACATGCAACATGAGCAGTTTTTAATCTAAATTACATTGTATAATTAAGAAATTTGAAGCAAAAACTGAATGGTTTGACTTCAGTTTTGTGATATTATGCATAAAAAATATCTGCATGAAACAGAAACAGCAGACGAGCTGAATGAGACGCAGATTCACTCTCTGCCAGCAGGTGGCGCTTAAAGCGTTTCCTTGGTTTCCGCTGTAAACATTAATATACATTATACAGACAGTAAGAGTAAAAGACAGTAAGTTCCCCTCAGACATACATTCATATAAACTCCTTCCCCTAATTTAATCGCGATTTGTTTAGCATCTCAACCGATTTGAATCGTCTCATAATTAAATCGATTTTCAACCAGCTCGCGGTTAATCGTTACATCCCTACTTGTGGATCATTGTAATGTTTTTATCAGCTGTTTGGACTCTCATTCTGACGGCACCCATTCACTGCAGAGGATCCATTGGTGAGGAAGTGATGTAATGCAAAATTTCTCCAAATCTGTTCCAATGAAGAAAAACGTATCTTGGATGGCATGTGGTTGGGGAGTGTCCAAACTCGATCTGGAGGGCTAATCTCTGCAGGACAGTGGCCCCCCAGAAGCAGGATTGGACACCCCTGGTCTAAGGGTCAGTAAATTATGAGAACATTTCAGTTTTGGGTGAACTATTCCTTTAAACTATTCCTTTAATTTCTGTATTATAGCACAGATTTTAAACACAGAATCCGAGCTTAAGAAACTAGCAACGGAGAATCCCGATCTTAAAGATGCTTATATTGCAAAACAGAGACGTCTAAAAGTAAGTAAACATTCATGCAGTGTTCAGTTTCAATTATTCCCTTTCTGGGCATCTGCTCTTTGTAGCACAGTACCCAAGACATCAGATAGTCTCACCGATTTTATTCCTTTGAGTATGTGCACTTAATTTAGATTACAATCTTGTTTACAATGCCAAGAATGTGATTGCTGAATTTCACAAAACACTATTTGTTTGAATCTCTCTAGAGTAAATTGTTTGACCATGATAATATGAAATACCTGAAGAAACTCCTGGATGAACTGGAGAATGTTCTGGATCAAGTTGAGACCGAGCTGCAGAGGAGGACTGAGGAGACACCAGGTGGGAGAATATTTTGTTAAACAGTAAAAGCACTGTTAAAAAACTTTTTTGAAACTTCATAAAAACCCAGGTCATGTCAGACCAACAGAAATTGCCTAATTGTTGTCCCAACTAGTGTATTGTATTTGTAAAGAGCTCATCTTTTTACATCTGTTGATTGTCACCATTCTTGAGGTTTGTGTGTCAATTGTTGAATCCTTCAGTATGTTCAGCCATTCAAAAGTATATCCTGGATGTCTTTACTTTGTAGGACGACTGCTCCTTCACAAACAAAAGATAGCATAGTTCACTTAACATGTCAAGTGCCCTATAAGATTACAGCTATCAAAAAATAAATTCATTTATTGTTACTTAATAAAAATTTGCTGAACAAGAAATCAGTTGTCTTGACAAACGTATTGGCAGAATGAGGCATTTTGCATTTAGTGAACATACCAATTAAAATTGAAAAAACAAAGTAGTGTCACTTAGTACAATTATGAAGACAATAGTTGAGAAAACCTAAAACGTTGCCTTGGTTTTTAACTTTTATATACAATAAATTTTTTATGGTGCATTGTACACGTGTTGTCAAGTAACTTTGACGTGGGAACAGCTGGTTTTATTAAAAAATATATAATTTTAAAACTTTTAAAAACGTTAAAGGCCTGTTCACACCAATGATAATGATATAAAATTTAAAAAATCATCTTAAATTTTTTAATTTAGTCTGCACCACAACTATAACTCAAGCTGTAGAGCTATATAAGCTATATAAGTCCAGCATATGTCATCAGCAAGAAGTATGTCTTTTCACCAGAAGATAGAGTTTGATTAAGAATTGTGAATAATTGTCGGCGCCGTGGGCTGTGCGCAACATACAACATTGTTGCATTACAGGTATCCCTAGTTCGAATCCTGGCTCGAGGACCTTTCCCGATCCCATCCCTCTCTTTTTCTTTCTTCCTGTCTACTCTACACTGTCCTGTCGTAATAAAGGCAAAATAAGAAGAATTGTGAATAATCAAATAAATAAAGAAAATGTGCATGGATGAATTGTTTACAGTAAAATCAATAAGATAAAAAAAAAATCTGGCTTCTTACCCTGTCACTTGTCATCTTATCAACATTCCAGAAGAGGGCAGTCAGCAGGCTTGGCTCTGTGGCGACTTCTTTAGCATTGCTGACGTCTCCCTCGCTGTCACCCTTCACCGCCTCAAGTTCCTGGGTCTGTCCCGTCGGTTCTGGGGAAATGGGACCCGGGTCAACCTGGAGATGTATTATGAGCTTGTCCTGAACCGGCCGGCTTTCCGCAGAGTGCTTGGACATGTCAACAACATCCTCATATCTGCTGTGCTGCCCACCGCATTCAGGGTGGCAAAGAAAAAGGCTCCAGCCTTTGTTGGTGCCACTTTATTGGTTGGCTTGATAGGGGGCGCCACTTACCTGGCTTTCACTTATTTTAAAAGGAGACTTCTCATGTCTTGAGACAGCTATTTGGACTCGTTCAGCATTGCTCTGTCCTGACTTGTGTATGTTTATTATCACATTTGGCTTATATATACTGTAACAGTTTGATGATTGTTGCACAAGAAGCACTTTTTTGCTATAATAAGAAGCAAAGCAGTTTGAAAAATAGACACAATTCATCTTTTCATTGATAGGTTCATTAAACAGACTTAAATGGTTTCAGTTCATGCTGTAGGTCCTTTATGGCCATTGTGTTTTGTGCTAAAATGTTTTGTATTAATGTCTGGTCACAAATACAGTAGAAGCAATTACAGAAACAAAACTTCCTGGTTTTGTCTAAGAATTTGTCTGTTCTGCATTAGTATGTTTCATCAATTCAGTCATGCTTTTCACGTGATAAGTCAAAGGATATATAATACTACTGTATATGCAAAAGTAATTTGTCTGCACAGAAAAGTCAGATATAATAAAGCATATTTCTCAGTTATACAAGTGTCTGTTTTACAGTAATTACAGTATACGTAGTTGTGTGTGTGTGTTGCAAAATTTCTCCAAATCTGTTCCAATGAAGAAAAACGTATCTTGGATGGCATGTGGTTGGGGAGTGTCCAAACTCGATCTGGAGGGCTAATCTCTGCAGGACAGTGGCCCCCCAGAAGCAGGATTGGACACCCCTGGTCTAAGGGTCAGTAAATTATGAGAACATTTCAGTTTTGGGTGAACTATTCCTTTAAACTATTCCTTTAATTTCTGTATTATAGCACAGATTTTAAACACAGAATCCGAGCTTAAGAAACTAGCAACGGAGAATCCCGATCTTAAAGATGCTTATATTGCAAAACAGAGACGTCTAAAAGTAAGTAAACATTCATGCAGTGTTCAGTTTCAATTATTCCCTTTCTGGGCATCTGCTCTTTGTAGCACAGTACCCAAGACATCAGATAGTCTCACCGATTTTATTCCTTTGAGTATGTGCACTTAATTTAGATTACAATCTTGTTTACAATGCCAAGAATGTGATTGCTGAATTTCACAAAACACTATTTGTTTGAATCTCTCTAGAGTAAATTGTTTGACCATGATAATATGAAATACCTGAAGAAACTCCTGGATGAACTGGAGAATGTTCTGGATCAAGTTGAGACCGCTTGCCTGCGTGTATTTCTCATATCTAGATATTTAGATATCAATCTCAGACATGTTTGTTAAATAGTTTGACAGGTCTTTTTAGGTTAGTGGAAAACCATTAGGGCTTGAGGTTATTCCACATTATTGAAGTGCCCCTATTATGGGTAATGAAAGGTTCATATTTTGGTTTATTTAGATATCAATCTCAGACATGTTTGTTAAATAGTTTGACAGGTCTTTTTAGGTTAGTGGAAAACCATTAGGGCTTGAGGTTATTCCACATTATTCAAGTGCCCCTATTATGGGTAATGAAAGGTTCATATTTTGGTTTTGGGAGTCCCCAACAACAGGTTGACGCATGCAAGGTAAAAAAAACCCCTCTTTCATTGTCTTATAATATGCATTTATGTTTACCTTACTTGCTCAACGACTCCCAAACGATTCGCTCAACGATTCATTTTTCCAAACCCCTCCTTTGCGTGACGCTAATCTGCGGTGATTGGTCCAATTGGTCTCATTTTCATTTCATCATGCCTGTAATGTCTGATAAATCAGCGTTTGTGACATAATAAGTACCTAGACGCCTCATTGGCCGCTCGACCGCACGTCAACGTCGCCGCCATATCGGTGCGGGCAACTCTCCATAACCCACATCGGGGCAGGAGAAAACATACCTGACTCGTAGCTTGGGCATCTATACACCGTCGCACAATAATAAAAACAGATCTCGGGGTATTAGCTTTCACAGGTAAGACTGAACAGTTGTTTCTGGATGTTTTTGGTCATTCTTAGAATTAATGTTGACTTAGCCACCAGTGTCAGACTATTAGCTATAGTGATATCGGGGTCATTACGTCCACTTTTGGTATGGCAAGATGTCTTAAAATGTATTTCTTTTTTTAACATTTAAACTTAGAGCACATTATTAGATTACCTTTTGACTTTATGAATACACATAAATGGCAACTTAATGATTTTTTATCTTTTTTGTGCATTTATTTAAAGGGGTCATATGATGTTGCTAAAAAGAACATTATTTGGTGTAATGAAATGTGTTTATGCGGTTTAAAGTAAAAAAAACACATTATTTTCCACATACTGTACATTATTGTTTCTCCTCTATGCCCCGCCTTCCTGAAACGCATCGATTTTTACAAAGCTCATCGGTCTGAAAAGCGAGATGTGCTGTGATTGGCCAGCTATCCAGTGCGTTGTGATTGGCTGAACACCTCAAGCGTGTGACGGAAATGTTACGCCTCTTACAATACTGTGATGCTGTGTCCCGGCCGGGAGCGACGAGACAAAAACATTAAAACCCATTATAAACGAGGCATTTGTTGCATCCAGTGGGGACATAATTATGGATTATAATGACTTATACTGTCTTTTTACGCGTTGCATAAAATGACGACCCCTTTACATTTGTGATCGGAGAAATTATTACGTTTTAAATATGGATATTTTTCTTACAAAAACGCATCGATTCGCTACAGGAGGCCTTTGTTCACCCCCCGGAGCCGTGTGAGTAGGGCTGGACAATAATTCAATATCAATATGTATCGCAATATAATTTTTTTCAATAACGGTGATATGATTTTTAAACACATTTCCGATATTTCGATATACATTACCAGTGTTTCCCATACATTGATTTATTTGTGGCGTTTGACTTCGTTGAATAAACATGAGCACTGCACGTTTCAAAATCAAAACGCGTCATATGAATGTATCTCTGAAGGGAACCGACTGTCTTCAGAATAGTTCAGATGGCATTTTTATCTGATAAAGGAACGTTCATGAGCAGAGCTGCTTTGTTTAGAGCCATTACTGGAGAAATCGTTAGTTCCGCCGCTCTTACAGCGCCTCCTGCTGGCAGACAATCAGTTTGCATTTTCTAGTTTTATAGGAGTAGGTTTCATAGAGTTGGCAAATTAATTTTTCATAAGTTTGTAGGTACAGACATCTGATGTGGCCGTTCTTGGCCATTTTTATGAGGCTTTTTTAATAGTGTTCATATCGATATTGGAATTATATCGTATCGACCGAAATTAAGAAATATACCGTGATATAAATTTTGGCCATATCGTCCAGCCCTATGTGTGAGACACTTTTTTTTATGGATGGGCACTTTTTATTTAACTTCTTTTGGACTGATGCACTGCAACACCTGCTGAATGCCATTAAACAGCTTGGAAGATCAAAGACAATTTTTTATATAACTCAGAATGTATTCGTCTGAAAGAAGAAAGTCATATACACCTAGGATGACTTGAGGGTGAGTAATTTATGGACTAATTTTTGGGTGAACTAACCCTTTAAGTAGTTTAATCCATTTGTGTTCTAGTTTTTTACAGTTCCCTAACAATAAAGTAGGTCATACCAGTGACTTCAACTAAAAGTTTCATATGAAATCATGAGATAAATGAGACAATTTCTGATAACTGAAAAGAGACAGTGGACATATCATGGGCCTTTTTTCATAGATCTGCAGGAAATAGGAAGAAGGAAGTCAAGGGATGTCATCAGCGTGAATTTTATTTTTATCGGTAACACCAGTGACACAACTCCAGGGGACCACTACTTCATTATATATTTTATAATATTCATTTGGCATTTAGTTTTTTTATGTCATTTACATCATATATTTGATAGTTATGAATACATTTGTGTATTTTAAATGGTAGAAAAACCTGTTTTTGACCTCAAAATAAAGCACTTTCCCTCTGTACATGGCTGTGGGGACGAGCAGTTTTGTGGTGCTTGGAATTCTTTATAATTAATTAAAAACAAATATTGTCACATTGATGGCTCAAGAAGGTGTAATTGTTCAAATAACACATTGTTTTATTTTAAAATATAAATGTTTATAAAATGTTTTTCAAGTGTAATATTTCTGTAAAGGCTAGGGACAGAAAAATGGACATTTCCATAGAATGACCCATCGCTAGTAAGCTGTGAAAGCTGAGACTTTATAAGAAATCAAAGTTTAAATGAATTCTTATTAAGTTTTAACTTATATTGTAGCTTATATCATAAACTAAATTGTGTTATGAGCACAATATGTACAGTGAGCACTTTGACAAGACAATGTCAGACTGTCAGGATTAGGCATGGAGCTAAAGCATCTCTCTTTAATTTCACTAATGTTACTTATTTACAAAGAGTAAGTTTATCATCACTTGATTATAAGGATTTCATAGATTATCATAAAACTGTGGACTGATTATATATTTTTTTCCTTTTTAGCCAATTGCAAATAGGACAACGCAAGCCTTAAAGGGTTAGTTCACCCAAAAATGAAAATTAGCCAATGACTTACTCGCCCTCAAGGCATCCTAGGTGTAAATGACTTTCTTTTTTCAGACGAATCCAGCCGGAGTTATATAAAAAATTATCTTTGATCTTCCAAGCTGTTTAATGGCATGTCAGCGGGTGTTGCAGTTCATCAGTCCAAAAGAAGTGAAATAAAGCGCATCCATTTGGGGTGCTATGTCATCTGCTGGTGATGGTCCATTGTGTTTTTTGAAAACCAACGTCACTGCACCCGTTTACCAAGACATTTTGGAGCACTTCATGCTTCCTTCTGCTGACCAGCTTTTTGAAGATGCTGATTTCATTTCCAGCAGGATTTGGCACCTGCCCACACTGCCAAAAGCACCAAAAATTGGTTAAATGAGCATGGTGTTGGTGTGCTTGACTGGCCAGCAAACTCACCAGACCTGAACCCCATAGAGAATCTATGGGGTATTGTCAAGAGGAAAATGAGAAACAAGAGACCAAAAAATGCACTGTCATGGCCACTGTCAAAGAAACCTGGGCTTCCATACCACCTCAGCAGTGCCACAAACTGATCACCTCCATGCCACGCCGAATTGAGGCAGTAATTAAAGCAAAAGGAGCCCCTACCAAGTATTGAGTACATGTACAGTAAATTAACATACTTTCCAGAAGGCCAACAATTCACTAAAAATGTTTTTTTTATTGGTCTTATGAAGTATTCTAATTTGTTGAGATAGTGAATTGGTGGGTTTTTGTTAAATGTGAGCCAAAATCATCACAATTAAAAGAACCAAAGACTTAAACTACTTCAGTCTGTGTGCATTGAATTTATTTAATACATGAGTTTCACAATTTGAGTTGAATTACTGAAATAAATGAACTTTTCCACGACATTCTAATTTATCGAGATGCACCTGTATATTGAAAAATAAACGACTGTTTCAAAATGAGTATTTTCTACATGGGTGTGTGTAATTTGCACTGTAGAGCAAAATGTCAGGCATCGTCAAGGTGTTTACATTATTCTACTCATTAATTGAAAACCCCCATTATAAAATATAGGAAAATCTTGAGGGAAGCAGTGGAGAATTAGTCTTTATTAGTTCATTTCAATTCAAGTTTATTTGTATAGCGCTTTTCACGATACAATTCGTTGCAAAGCAGCTTTACAGAAAATTAAGTTTCTACAATATATTTAGTAATAGCTTATCAGTGGTGACTGTCAAATTGATGTACATATGGCAGAAATGTACGGTAAAATTCAGTTAAAGTCCCCATGAATCAAAATTAAAGTTTTTTGGGTGTTAGTATCAATATGTTAGTCTTAAGGTTATCTATAAGGCAGTGTGCTCCCAAACAGTGACACAATGCGCATTTAGAAGATCTAAGCATTCAAAGCTTGCAGTTCGTCACTTCCGCCAAAACGGCTCAACGATTTTTTTGACGTCACATCGTACTTCAGCTTCCCATCAAAATAGACGCTGAAGCCGCGGCTGAAATCGGTCACTTGTCCACAAAATTAGTATTTTCTGTACAGTGATTGGCAATTCTATATTATATAATCCTACTGCTCAGGGAGGGAGCCATGTCATACGCTATCAAAACATTAAATATACTAAAATATCAATTTAGGTTACTGAAGAGGTGGACAAAGTGTACGCAACTCCATTACTTGAGTGAAAGTACAAATAGGTGGTGGTCAAATATTTCTCCATTATAAGTCAAAGTTGTAAAGATTTTTACTAAAGTATCAAAAGTAAATTTCTTTTTTTATGTCAACGTACTGTTTTATTATTGCTGCATGTAATACTTGCAATACCTCTGAAGGAACTTACAGTACATTACGCCTACTGAATACACTGACTAACTTATAATATCTTTGGAATAAAGAGCTTTTAGAATGTTAAAAACTTTTAGAAATGAAACAAGTGAAGTTAAAGCCACAAGTTTCCAGAAAAAAAATACTCAAGTAAAGTACAGATATGCAAAAAGTACTCAAGTACATGTACTTCGTTACTGTCCACCTCTGGATTACTGCTACTTCATGTGTGACAAGTGGAATAAAATAAAAATATATATAATATAATAATATGTATAATATTGTAGTATAGTATAAAAAATTACAAATAAACAAAATGTGTCACGTTTATGTTCTGTGTTTCTGTTCTCCCTGACTTGACCTAGTTTTCCTGTGTTGCTTGATTAGTTCATTAGTTTCCACCTGTGTTCGTTAATGGTCCTATTAGTTCATCATTTGATTTAGTATTTATAGCCCTGCCTTTCCTCAGTTTCTTTGTTCTGTCTCTGTTGTGTAAAGAGGTCCGTTGTTGTTTTCTCCTACGCTCCCATGAAGATTAATTAAAGATTCTGTTTGTTTGACTATCTGCCTCCTTTGTACTCCTTTGAGCGCCTTTCCCCTGGCAACCCGTGACAAAATGTGTGTTGACAAACAATATGCTATAAAAAAGACATCACATAAGGCAAAATGTATGCAATTTTATGAAGAATGCTATAGTAGTTTGAAACTCATTCGAAACTGCTTTGGCAGCGGGGAATATAGACATGCATTAATTGTTCATTAGTAGTAAAGTAAAAGTTTCTAAAATTGAAAAATATGATGCAGTCAGAAAGTTTCAGATTGTTGAAATAAATTGGTTTGAACTGTTGTTGAACTGAAAAACTTTGCATCAGAATGTTTAAAAAGAACTATGATGGATTTGGTATTTATACATTTTATGTTTAAGGTAGATTTTCTGACATAGTAATAGAAAGTTGGCTCTAAAACTATTATATATTTAGTTTAGTTTAATTTTATTTTTATACTTCATTTAAACGCATTTTTACACCTTTTGTTTTTCTAAACTATTCCACAGACCCCTGGGTCCTCGGTTTGAAAACCACTATCCTATCGAAACATTTAATAACATCAATTACAAACTAAATCAATTTAAATACTTTACATAACTAGTTTTACTTATCAAGTTGTGAATGAGTCAAAGGATATACAACCAAGGATATATACCCCAACACGCACACATGTTGGGTTTACATGTTTTATGGGGACATTAGGTGTAATGGTTTTTATACTGTACAAACTACTGTATATTTTCTCTAGCCCTACACCAAACCTACACCTAAACCAGGGGTAGGCAAGTTCGGTCCTAGAGAGCCGCAGTACTGCAGAGTTCAGCTCCAACCCTGAAAACAAAACTCACCTGCCTATAGCTTTAGTAATCCTGAAGACATTGATTAGCTTGTTCAGGTGTGTTTGATTAGGGTTGGAGCTGAACTCTGCAGGACTGCGGCTCTCTAGGACTGAACTTGCCTACCCCTGACCTAAACCCACCTCTCACTGAAAACTTTATGCATTTTTAGATTTTCAAAAAACTTAATTTTGTATGATTTATAAGTTTGTTTTCTCATGGTTAGTTCACATTTTGTCCCCACAATGTAGGGTTTACCTGACCCCCACCCCCCAAACATCTTGCTGTGTCTGCAAGTATGGTGCCATTGATGCATGTTGTATAGAACCTCAGTCACCATGAGATGGCAGTATTGCTATGTAGGTAAGTGTTAAGACTATGACGTTATAGTGACCTCAGAGTGGATTGAGATAAAGTCAAAGTAATACTGCATTCACCCATGCCTATTCCTCATCTGATTGGACTTGTCATCTTGCTACAGTTGTTTAAATCTTAGCAGGTGTGTTTCAGTAACTTGGTGAAGTTCTCATCATCTTCTAAAATGTAAGACATGACTTTCCATTGAAGTTCTTTAGATATCCAAATCACTTGGTGTCGGGTGTGGTTCTTATAAATATCACAGATGTTGTCATATTAATGTGTTCTGGCCAAATGTAAGATATATCTGGATGATTCACACTTAACAGAGTTCACATTTACACTAAGGCCCATTAGATTGTCATAAAACAAATGACTCTGGAAAAGCAGAGTCTCGTCTATGAATACACAAAATGTCTTAGCAAGTATTTTATAAGCTCCAGGCTTTGTGCATGCCGCTTTTGCTGACGTGGTGCGCTTGTTTGAACCATTTCCCATTCTGAGTGTATATTCCAAGACTAGTTTCATCAACAAAAATACAACATTGAAATCCAACACCACTTCTTTAGTGTCACAACACAGTTGACTTGTTTGACCATAATTTGTATGAACTATTGTGTTGCTCACACAACAGTTGCTTTTAAGTAACCATAACACTTGAGGACTGTTGAATTTATATGGGTAAACCAGGTTATATTTAAATCCCTTGAAAATGGCATCATTTCCATGGAATTGGCCTTGTGTGTGGTTTATATTCCCTGCAGACTGACAAACTTGTAATCAAGGGACTAATGGCTTTATAAATAAATCTGAATATGGTTAATATTTGGCCACTTCGATTCCCTAGAGCAGGGTTCCTCAAATCTTGCCCTGGAGGGCCAATGCGCTGCAGTTTAGCTCCAACCCTGATCAAACTCACCTACCTGTGATTTTCTAATGATCCTGAAGGCATTGATTAGCATGCTCAGGTGTGTTTGATTAGGGTTAGAGCTAACCTCTGCAAGAAAGTGGATCTCGTGGGCCAGATTTGAGGATCCCTGCCCTAGAGACTGTCCAGGACCAATTAGCGCATCTTAAATTTGTGAGGACATCTGTCCTGCTTATCTTTAAGGAGGAGCAAAGGCTTGCCCTGCCCTCAAAGAGAGGAAAATTCTGATCAGACAGACTGTAATGAGACGAAAGAGAACCAAGGAGGAGAAAGGGAGGATTTTGGCTTGGGGTATAAGGTAAATATCGTCCCACACAGCTCAATGTGGAGTGGCAGCAATCCCGGTCTTCAAATGGGTGGGGTGGATGGAAACTTCCAAGGTGCTTTTTCTCGCCAGTCCATATTTGTGGCCCAAGTGTCGTGCAAAAGAAAGACAGACGCTAGAGGTGGTCAGAAAATCCAGTTTCCATGGACACGCGTGATATACACTCCTGAGTGCTTCACAAGATCCCTAGAAATATTGCTTCATGTGGCTCTGTCTGTTGTCTGTCATTGGCACATGAATATATGCTTGATGCTCTTACCACAGACTCACAGTTCAGCAGCCTTCTCTACTGCTATTCTCAGAATATGATGTCAGGTGTTTAAGTTACAGCTTTCATACCGTTACTGTGAAATCTGACTTTTGGCCAAACCACTGCACTGACATTCTGCCCAAGCGCTTTTGCAAATGTACCAAGAATAAAAGGGTGATTAGTGTCACACTGAGGTCATTTGAGTGACCTTGCCACCACTTGGCTTCTCTTTTTTTTGTAATTCTGGCTGCCAGTGCCATGGGTGCAGCATCATTAATGTGCATTAAACACTAAAAGTCCCCTGATATTGCAGTGGGTTATGGTGGCCCAATAGTCCAGTTTCCACTAATGAACCTGAGTGTGAAGTGTCAGCCTGTTTAGTTATAATCAATGCTCTTGACGTTGAACTATCTGTGGACCCCATTTTGAGTAATATGTCTGATGAACTTTCTGTTAGTCCTGTTTCAGTCAATGAGTCTGATTTTGAACTGTCTGTCTGTCCAGTTTTAATCACTGAACTGTCTGGCAATCCAGTTTCAGTCAATGCTTTTGATTTTGAACTGATCGCCTGTCCAGTTTCAGTTACTGATTTCAGTTATGAAAAGTCTACCAGTTCAGTTTCGGTCAATGCACCTAATCTTGAACTGTCTGCAGATACTGTTTCAGTTAATTTATCTTTGTGATATCTACCAGTCCCATTTCAATCCACGCTTTTAACCTTGAACTGCTAACCTGTCTAGTTTCACGTAATGTATCTGATCTTGAACTATCTGTCCATCCAATCACTCTCAAGGAGACCAAAACTGAACTTTCAACCCTGTCAGTCATGCCCAGGGAAACTGTTAATTAGGGTTTGGGCGATGTCTACCAAATTGGCATCGAACGATGTCTACAGTGAAACATCGTGATGGACGATGACATCGGAGGGCGTGGCGGGGTTAGGGGTGTGCGTGTGCCTGAAGTGTGAAACAAATAACGCGTTATACGGAGCCACTAAAAGGTTAGCCGCTTGCTAGCGGTAGCCTGTTGCATTACAGTACATTAAAGTTCACTTACCACACACAGAGTAAGGAGAAATGTCTGATAGGACAATGGCGAATGATTTGCAGATCCTGAGCACCAATGACAAACATCTAATCTTGTCAAATGTGTGGTAAGTACTGCCACTCCATAGTATAGAGTCCTTGTGATCGCGAATCTCAAAAGTGAAAGTAAAATGAGAGAGTGCAGTCGAAAGCATTTTCAATTTTAATACAGTCGCCTACACTTACCCAACGATATAATTGCGAGAAAAAGTATTGAAATATTTTTTTATATAAACCCCTTTAGGGTTTCCGTAGTACACTTAATTTCCTTTCCGAACACGGAACTGGGATGCTGCTGATGGGGGGGGGGCACAATGTAAGCTTAACATCGTGATGTCTGTCAACCATCAACGATGGACGATGGCATCGTCTATCGGCCCAACCCTACTGTTAATAAGCTCACTGTTCCGACCCTTGGATGCCGTAGGTTCTCTCTCTGTCTTCTGTGTTTCAGATTCCTTGAAATTCTCTATCTGGTCGTGGTGGTCATCTCCATCCTGGTCATCTTCTGCTCTGCCATGGGTGTCTCTCGTTCTGCTGTAAAGGCCCACAATACGGTCTCCTCCATCATGGTGGTTTATTGCTCTGCTCTGGTGGTCTTCTGCTCCGCCGTGGGGGCCTTCTGCTCCGTCTACTCCGCTGTGGTCTTCGGCTCTGCTAGCTCCGTCCTGATTTCCAGCTCTGCTGGCTCTGCTCTGGTTTCCTGCTCTGCTGGCTCCACCCTGGTTTCCTGCTCTGCCGACTCCGCCTTGGCATTCTACTCTGCTGGCTCTGCCTCAGTTCCGTGTCTCTCCACTGACACATGGACTTGGACTTCCGTCCCTCTCCCTGTTCCACCTCCGCTCCACCGCCCTCCTGGATTTTATAGTGTTTGGAGCGTCTGGAAGCTGCTCCTTGGTGGGGGGCTCTGTTATGAATCCTGTCCGTGGCATGCCGTCCAATTGCCACAAGAGGTCGCCCTTACATTACATTGACTCTCCCATTACACACACTGTTATATGTCACCCTGGACTACATTTCCCATGTTCCATTTCACTGATTACACTCTCACCTGTAGTCAATCACACACACTATAAATATGAGGCTCTAACCACAGTTCAGGGCCGAGTATTGTTAGTGTTTATCCCTGGGTTAGCGATAGCTACATTACAGAGCCATTGCAATGTTTCCTAAGTCTAGTCTAGTTCTGTTCATTGCATGATTCATCCGTGTTCTGAACCTAGCCTGTTTGCCTC
>NW_015505301.1:895887-942805 GCF_001515645.1 Sinocyclocheilus grahami | reverse complement strand
CCTGCCCCCTACACTATAAAATAGACGCAAATCGGTCACTTGTCCACAGAATTAGTATTTTCTGTACAGTGAATGACACGTAGTGCACTATATAGGGGACAGGGAACGATTCAAACAGTGTAAATATGCTTTTCATTGAGGAAAAAAAGAAGTCTGGTTTCACGCTGTCACACTACCACCGCACCGCACACACACTCTGCTCCGGTCCAGAGACACGATAGCACGGAGCGGATCATATGCGTGAGTCGGCGCAGACCACAAAATGTATCGGAGCTATTTGAATTCTACACAGAATGCTATATTTTATAGCAATATGGATGAGATTGTGGCTGGCATACCCTGTCAAATGCGGCTTTACGGCGCTCAACGGCTCTGAACGGCTCTAGCCCAAGCTGTGATATAAACGAACGCTATTGGCTATTTTAAAAAGGGGTGGGGCTGCTTGATATTTCCCGCCCTGTCTTCCTGTTTCAGTTAAAATGACGTCAACACATAGAGTAACGCTGCGTGTTTCTAAGCATTTCAGGGGACCTTTAATGACGTAACCAGATGATGAACACTATTAACAGCAATGATGCAATCAAACTTCTAGCAAAATTTGGTAGTTTATGTTGTTTCAGGGTTGGCATCATCAGAGGTGTTCTGAGGGGTTGGCATGATCTCTTCTCTGGTGTTTGGTCACCTCAGGTCTTTGTAAGGGCTGGATCCAGACTGAAGCTTGTATAATTCCTACATCCCGTGGCAAAAACATAATTAGCGTAGCTGCTGGTCCAACCAAGCAAAAATGATTTGTTCAACCCAAGCTAAGGAATAATAATGTGCATTTGATCAGATATAACGGGAGTACAAGATTATGAGATGCATTGTTTGAATGCTTGGCCAAAGAAATGTGTCTTTTAATCTAGATTTTAAACAGAGAGAGTGTGTCTGAACCCCGAACGTTATCAGGAAGGCTATTCCAGAGTTTGGGAGCCAAATGTGAAAATTTTCCCACACAATTCTAAAAATTTCCAAGTTAGTTTTTCTCCATTTGCATTTAAGATTACGAGTTTCTTTCTTGAGAGAATGTGTATTACTGTTGTACCATGGTTAGAGTATGTTTTTCTCTAACCTTTTTAAATTTTATGGGGGGCAACAGCTTCTATATTAGAGAAGATAGTGCTCTTCTGCGCTTTGGTTGGCACGGAACCAGATGGGACGCGCTGAGCGCTTGTCATATTATCACAAATATTCAGTTTTCAACCATATAATGCTTATTTTAGGTTCCAGACATTTAAATACACGTAAGTACTAGCAAAACCATACATTTATAGTTTGTAAAATACACGCTGATGTCTATGGAAACGGCAATAATAATCATTACAAATATAATCTGAAGACATGTTTTATTGATATCATATACACATAGTGTAGGTTTCGGGAGAAAGGGATGAATTTGCGTGTTGTAAATCCCACAGCTGGGATTCAGCACGAACTAACATGGCGGCGCCCATCACATGAAGATCAACTAACACGGTCATTATAAAAGTGTTTAAACTACCAAATACATTTTACTTGCACATATTTCAGAATCGGAATATCAGATATTTCATAATATAGTGAGCAAGTTTGTGAATATTTTGAATAAAAAAGGAAATAAAAGATCCATGACACGTGTCATTCAGTAGTTACATTTTCACAAATCATGCTATAAACATTCATAAGAGCACTAGTCAAAGTTATTGTAGTTATGTATTGTTGCATGAATAATAGCTAAACAACTGCTAAAATTATCCAGCCAGAAAAGTATAAACTAATTTTGATGGTATAGGGTATAATTAAAAAATTATCCTGTCTTCTTTAAAGTGTTTATAGAGTATATAATGAGTTATATTTGTAGGGGTTATTATAGCACAATTGTTTATCACCCCCTCCACCCTCCACCATCTTTGCAACCCCCACCCCACCCCCCTGGACATCGCTAATTTTCAAAGACTGGCTACGGCCATGATTGTACCCTATTATTTATATCACTGAATCATATGTTACCATAAAATAAAAAGGTGGTTTACTTTGCATTATAACATTGAAAGTGGAAGTGGTGGATGAACACAAATCAAGTACATAAGAAAAAATAGGCTACAAATACTCTAATAAAATATTACTGCAGTAAAAATAAGTACTCCCTTTTAATTTTACATGAGTAAAAGTACAAAAGTATTAGACTTGTAATGTTCTTAAAGTACTGATCAATGAATTATTTTGTCATTTTAACTAATGTGCATTTGATCAGATATAACGGGAGTACAAGATTATGAGATGCATTGTTTGAATGCTTGGCCAAAGAAATGTGTCTTTTAATCTAGATTTTAAACAGAGAGAGTGTGTCTGAACCCCGAACGTTATCAGGAAGGCTATTCCAGAGTTTGGGAGCCAAATGTGAAAATTTTCCCACACAATTCTAAAAATTTCCAAGTTAGTTTTTCTCCATTTGCATTTAAGATTACGAGTTTCTTTCTTGAGAGAATGTGTATTACTGTTGTACCATGGTTAGAGTATGTTTTTCTCTAACCTTTTTAAATTTTATGGGGGGCAACAGCTTCTATATTAGAGAAGATAGTGCTCTTCTGCGCTTTGGTTGGCACGGAACCAGATGGGACGCGCTGAGCGCTTGTCATATTATCACAAATATTCAGTTTTCAACCATATAATGCTTATTTTAGGTTCCAGACATTTAAATACACGTAAGTACTAGCAAAACCATACATTTATAGTTTGTAAAATACACGCTGATGTCTATGGAGTTGACAAACAATATGCTATAAAAAAGACATCACATAAGGCAAAATGTATGCAATTTTATGAAGAATGCTATAGTAGTTTGAAACTCATTCGAAACTGCTTTGGCAGCGGGGAATATAGACATGCATTAATTGTTCATTAGTAGTAAAGTAAAAGTTTCTAAAATTGAAAAATATGATGCAGTCAGAAAGTTTCAGATTGTTGAAATAAATTGGTTTGAACTGTTGTTGAACTGAAAAACTTTGCATCAGAATGTTTAAAAAGAACTATGATGGATTTGGTATTTATACATTTTATGTTTAAGGTAGATTTTCTGACATAGTAATAGAAAGTTGGCTCTAAAACTATTATATATTTAGTTTAGTTTAATTTTATTTTTATACTTCATTTAAACGCATTTTTACACCTTTTGTTTTTCTAAACTATTCCACAGACCCCTGGGTCCTCGGTTTGAAAACCACTATCCTATCGAAACATTTAATAACATCAATTACAAACTAAATCAATTTAAATACTTTACATAACTAGTTTTACTTATCAAGTTGTGAATGAGTCAAAGGATATACAACCAAGGATATATACCCCAACACGCACACATGTTGGGTTTACATGTTTTATGGGGACATTAGGTGTAATGGTTTTTATACTGTACAAACTACTGTATATTTTCTCTAGCCCTACACCAAACCTACACCTAAACCAGGGGTAGGCAAGTTCGGTCCTAGAGAGCCGCAGTACTGCAGAGTTCAGCTCCAACCCTGAAAACAAAACTCACCTGCCTATAGCTTTAGTAATCCTGAAGACATTGATTAGCTTGTTCAGGTGTGTTTGATTAGGGTTGGAGCTGAACGAATATTTTGAATAAAAAAGGAAATAAAAGATCCATGACACGTGTCATTCAGTAGTTACATTTTCACAAATCATGCTATAAACATTCATAAGAGCACTAGACAAAGTTATCAGCTATATAATGATTATAAATAAAAACTATAACAGCAATATGTATGGTTACATGAATAATAAACAACTGATAAAATGATCCACCCCATAAATATACAGTAGTTACATTTTCACAAATCATGCTATAAACATTCATAAGAGCACTAGTCAAAGTTATTGTAGTTATGTATTGTTGCATGAATAATAGCTAAACAACTGCTAAAATTATCCAGCCAGAAAAGTATAAACTAATTTTGATGGTATAGGGTATAATTAAAAAATTATCCTGTCTTCTTTAAAGTGTTTATAGAGTATATAATGAGTTATATTTGTAGGGGTTATTATAGCACAATTGTTTATCACCCCCTCCACCCTCCACCATCTTTGCAACCCCCACCCCACCCCCCTGGACATCGCTAATTTTCAAAGACTGGCTACGGCCATGATTGTACCCTATTATTTATATCACTGAATCATATGTTACCATAAAATAAAAAGGTGGTTTACTTTGCATTATAACATTGAAAGTGGAAGTGGTGGATGAACACAAATCAAGTACATAAGAAAAAATAGGCTACAAATACTCTAATAAAATATTACTGCAGTAAAAATAAGTACTCCCTTTTAATTTTACATGAGTAAAAGTACAAAAGTATTAGACTTGTAATGTTCTTAAAGTACTGATCAATGAATTATTTTGTCATTTTAACTTGCATACTTTTCTATTTATTAATTCTATATTATATAATCCTACTGCTCAGGGAGGGAGCCATGTCATACGCTATCAAAACATTAAATATACTAAAATATCAATTTAGGTTACTGAAGAGGTGGACAAAGTGTACGCAACTCCATTACTTGAGTGAAAGTACAAATAGGTGGTGGTCAAATATTTCTCCATTATAAGTCAAAGTTGTAAAGATTTTTACTAAAGTATCAAAAGTAAATTTCTTTTTTTATGTCAACGTACTGTTTTATTATTGCTGCATGTAATACTTGCAATACCTCTGAAGGAACTTACAATACATTACGCCTACTGAATACACTGACTAACTTATAATATCTTTGGAATAAAGAGCTTTTAGAATGTTAAAAACTTTTAGAAATGAAACAAGTGAAGTTAAAGCCACAAGTTTCCAGAAAAAAAATACTCAAGTAAAGTACAGATATGCAAAAAGTACTCAAGTACATGTACTTCGTTACTGTCCACCTCTGGATTACTGCTACTTCATTTTGTTTTCTCATGGTTAGTTCACATTTTGTCCCCACAATGTAGGGTTTACCTGACCCCCACCCCCCAAACATCTTGCTGTGTCTGCAAGTATGGTGCCATTGATGCATGTTGTATAGAACCTCAGTCACCATGAGATGGCAGTATTGCTATGTAGGTAAGTGTTAAGACTATGACGTTATAGTGACCTCAGAGTGGATTGAGATAAAGTCAAAGTAATACTGCATTCACCCATGCCTATTCCTCATCTGATTGGACTTGTCATCTTGCTACAGTTGTTTAAATCTTAGCAGGTGTGTTTCAGTAACTTGGTGAAGTTCTCATCATCTTCTAAAATGTAAGACATGACTTTCCATTGAAGTTCTTTAGATATCCAAATCACTTGGTGTCGGGTGTGGTTCTTATAAATATCACAGATGTTGTCATATTAATGTGTTCTGGCCAAATGTAAGATATATCTGGATGATTCACACTTAACAGAGTTCACATTTACACTAAGGCCCATTAGATTGTCATAAAACAAATGACTCTGGAAAAGCAGAGTCTCGTCTATGAATACACAAAATGTCTTAGCAAGTATTTTATAAGCTCCAGGCTTTGTGCATGCCGCTTTTGCTGACGTGGTGCGCTTGTTTGAACCATTTCCCATTCTGAGTGTATATTCCAAGACTAGTTTCATCAACAAAAATACAACATTGAAATCCAACACCACTTCTTTAGTGTCACAACACAGTTGACTTGTTTGACCATAATTTGTATGAACTATTGTGTTGCTCACACAACAGTTGCTTTTAAGTAACCATAACACTTGAGGACTGTTGAATTTATATGGGTAAACCAGGTTATATTTAAATCCCTTGAAAATGGCATCATTTCCATGGAATTGGCCTTGTGTGTGGTTTATATTCCCTGCAGACTGACAAACTTGTAATCAAGGGACTAATGGCTTTATAAATAAATCTGAATATGGTTAATATTTGGCCACTTCGATTCCCTAGAGCAGGGTTCCTCAAATCTTGCCCTGGAGGGCCAATGCGCTGCAGTTTAGCTCCAACCCTGATCAAACTCACCTACCTGTGATTTTCTAATGATCCTGAAGGCATTGATTAGCATGCTCAGGTGTGTTTGATTAGGGTTAGAGCTAACCTCTGCAAGAAAGTGGATCTCGTGGGCCAGATTTGAGGATCCCTGCCCTAGAGACTGTCCAGGACCAATTAGCGCATCTTAAATTTGTGAGGACATCTGTCCTGCTTATCTTTAAGGAGGAGCAAAGGCTTGCCCTGCCCTCAAAGAGAGGAAAATTCTGATCAGACAGACTGTAATGAGACGAAAGAGAACCAAGGAGGAGAAAGGGAGGATTTTGGCTTGGGGTATAAGGTAAATATCGTCCCACACAGCTCAATGTGGAGTGGCAGCAATCCCATACATTACGCCTACTGAATACACTGACTAACTTATAATATCTTTGGAATAAAGAGCTTTTAGAATGTTAAAAACTTTTAGAAATGAAACAAGTGAAGTTAAAGCCACAAGTTTTCCCGAAAAAAAATACTCAAGTAAAGTACAGATATGCAAAAAGTACTCAAGTACATGTACTTCGTTACTGTCCACCTCTGGATTACTGCTACTTCATGTGTGACAAGTGGAATAAAATAAAAAAATATATAATATAATAATATGTATAATATTGTAGTATAGTATAAAAAATTACAAATAAACAAAATGTGTCACGTTTATGTTCTGTGTTTCTGTTCTCCCTGACTTGACCTAGTTTTCCTGTGTTGCTTGATTAGTTCATTAGTTTCCACCTGTGTTCGTTAATGGTCCTATTAGTTCATCATTTGATTTAGTAAATTACAAATAAACAAAATGTGTCACGTTTATGTTCTGTGTTTCTGTTCTCCCTGACTTGACCTAGTTTTCCTGTGTTGCTTGATTAGTTCATTAGTTTCCACCTGTGTTCGTTAATGGTCCTATTAGTTCATCATTTGATTTAGTATTTATAGCCCTGCCTTTCCTCAGTTTCTTTGTTCTGTCTCTGTTGTGTAAAGAGGTCCGTTGTTGTTTTCTCCTACGCTCCCATGAAGATTAATTAAAGATTCTGTTTGTTTGACTATCTGCCTCCTTTGTACTCCTTTGAGCGCCTTTCCCCTGGCAACCCGTGACAAAATGTGTGTTGACAAACAATATGCTATAAAAAAGACATCACATAAGGCAAAATGTATGCAATTTTATGAAGAATGCTATAGTAGTTTGAAACTCATTCGAAACTGCTTTGGCAGCGGGGAATATAGACATGCATTAATTGTTCATTAGTAGTAAAGTAAAAGTTTCTAAAATTGAAAAATATGATGCAGTCAGAAAGTTTCAGATTGTTGAAATAAATTGGTTTGAACTGTTGTTGAACTGAAAAACTTTGCATCAGAATGTTTAAAAAGAACTATGATGGATTTGGTATTTATACATTTTATGTTTAAGGTAGATTTTCTGACATAGTAATAGAAAGTTGGCTCTAAAACTATTATATATTTAGTTTAGTTTAATTTTATTTTTATACTTCATTTAAACGCATTTTTACACCTTTTGTTTTTCTAAACTATTCCACAGACCCCTGGGTCCTCGGTTTGAAAACCACTATCCTATCGAAACATTTAATAACATCAATTACAAACTAAATCAATTTAAATACTTTACATAACTAGTTTTACTTATCAAGTTGTGAATGAGTCAAAGGATATACAACCAAGGATATATACCCCAACACGCACACATGTTGGGTTTACATGTTTTATGGGGACATTAGGTGTAATGGTTTTTATACTGTACAAACTACTGTATATTTTCTCTAGCCCTACACCAAACCTACACCTAAACCAGGGGTAGGCAAGTTCGGTCCTAGAGAGCCGCAGTACTGCAGAGTTCAGCTCCAACCCTGAATTAAGTAACCATAACACTTGAGGACTGTTGAATTTATATGGGTAAACCAGGTTATATTTAAATCCCTTGAAAATGGCATCATTTCCATGGAATTGGCCTTGTGTGTGGTTTATATTCCCTGCAGACTGACAAACTTGTAATCAAGGGACTAATGGCTTTATAAATAAATCTGAATATGGTTAATATTTGGCCACTTCGATTCCCTAGAGCAGGGTTCCTCAAATCTTGCCCTGGAGGGCCAATGCGCTGCAGTTTAGCTCCAACCCTGATCAAACTCACCTACCTGTGATTTTCTAATGATCCTGAAGGCATTGATTAGCATGCTCAGGTGTGTTTGATTAGGGTTAGAGCTAACCTCTGCAAGAAAGTGGATCTCGTGGGCCAGATTTGAGGATCCCTGCCCTAGAGACTGTCCAGGACCAATTAGCGCATCTTAAATTTGTGAGGACATCTGTCCTGCTTATCTTTAAGGAGGAGCAAAGGCTTGCCCTGCCCTCAAAGAGAGGAAAATTCTGATCAGACAGACTGTAATGAGACGAAAGAGAACCAAGGAGGAGAAAGGGAGGATTTTGGCTTGGGGTATAAGGTAAATATCGTCCCACACAGCTCAATGTGGAGTGGCAGCAATCCCGGTCTTCAAATGGGTGGGGTGGATGGAAACTTCCAAGGTGCTTTTTCTCGCCAGTCCATATTTGTGGCCCAAGTGTCGTGCAAAAGAAAGACAGACGCTAGAGGTGGTCAGAAAATCCAGTTTCCATGGACACGCGTGATATACACTCCTGAGTGCTTCACAAGATCCCTAGAAATATTGCTTCATGTGGCTCTATCTGTTGTCTGTCATTGGCACATGAATATATGCTTGATGCTCTTACCACAGACTCACAGTTCAGCAGCCTTCTCTACTGCTATTCTCAGAATATGATGTCAGGTGTTTAAGTTACAGCTTTCATACCGTTACTGTGAAATCTGACTTTTGGCCAAACCACTGCACTGACATTCTGCCCAAGCGCTTTTGCAAATGTACCAAGAATAAAAGGGTGATTAGTGTCACACTGAGGTCATTTGAGTGACCTTGCCACCACTTGGCTTCTCTTTTTTTTGTAATTCTGGCTGCCAGTGCCATGGGTGCAGCATCATTAATGTGCATTAAACACTAAAAGTCCCCTGATATTGCAGTGGGTTATGGTGGCCCAATAGTCCAGTTTCCACTAATGAACCTGAGTGTGAAGTGTCAGCCTGTTTAGTTATAATCAATGCTCTTGACGTTGAACTATCTGTGGACCCCATTTTGAGTAATATGTCTGATGAACTTTCTGTTAGTCCTGTTTCAGTCAATGAGTCTGATTTTGAACTGTCTGTCTGTCCAGTTTTAATCACTGAACTGTCTGGCAATCCAGTTTCAGTCAATGCTTTTGATTTTGAACTGATCGCCTGTCCAGTTTCAGTTACTGATTTCAGTTATGAAAAGTCTACCAGTTCAGTTTCGGTCAATGCACCTAATCTTGAACTGTCTGCAGATACTGTTTCAGTTAATTTATCTTTGTGATATCTACCAGTCCCATTTCAATCCACGCTTTTAACCTTGAACTGCTAACCTGTCTAGTTTCACGTAATGTATCTGATCTTGAACTATCTGTCCATCCAATCACTCTCAAGGAGACCAAAACTGAACTTTCAACCCTGTCAGTCATGCCCAGGGAAACTGTTAATTAGGGTTTGGGCGATGTCTACCAAATTGGCATCGAACGATGTCTACAGTGAAACATCGTGATGGACGATGACATCGGAGGGCGTGGCGGGGTTAGGGGTGTGCGTGTGCCTGAAGTGTGAAACAAATAACGCGTTATACGGAGCCACTAAAAGGTTAGCCGCTTGCTAGCGGTAGCCTGTTGCATTACAGTACATTAAAGTTCACTTACCACACACAGAGTAAGGAGAAATGTCTGATACAATGGCGAATGATTTGCAGATCCTGAGCACCAATGACAAACATCTAATCTTGTCAAATGTGTGGTAAGTACTGCCACTCCATAGTATAGAGTCCTTGTGATCGCGAATCTCAAAAGTGAAAGTAAAATGAGAGAGTGCAGTCGAAAGCATTTTCAATTTTAATACAGTCGCCTACACTTACCCAACGATATAATTGCGAGAAAAAGTATTGAAATATTTTTTTATATAAACCCCTTTAGGGTTTCCGTAGTACACTTAATTTCCTTTCCGAACACGGAACTGGGATGCTGCTGATGGGGGGGGGGCACAATGTAAGCTTAACATCGTGATGTCTGTCAACCATCAACGATGGACGATGGCATCGTCTATCGGCCCAACCCTACTGTTAATAAGCTCACTGTTCCGACCCTTGGATGCCGTAGGTTCTCTCTCTGTCTTCTGTGTTTCAGATTCCTTGAAATTCTCTATCTGGTCGTGGTGGTCATCTCCATCCTGGTCATCTTCTGCTCTGCCATGGGTGTCTCTCGTTCTGCTGTAAAGGCCCACAATACGGTCTCCTCCATCATGGTGGTTTATTGCTCTGCTCTGGTGGTCTTCTGCTCCGCCGTGGGGGCCTTCTGCTCCGTCTACTCCGCTGTGGTCTTCGGCTCTGCTAGCTCCGTCCTGATTTCCAGCTCTGCTGGCTCTGCTCTGGTTTCCTGCTCTGCTGGCTCCACCCTGGTTTCCTGCTCTGCCGACTCCGCCTTGGCATTCTACTCTGCTGGCTCTGCCTCAGTTCCGTGTCTCTCCACTGACACATGGACTTGGACTTCCGTCCCTCTCCCTGTTCCACCTCCGCTCCACCGCCCTCCTGGATTGTATAGTGTTTGGAGCGTCTGGAAGCTGCTCCTTGGTGGGGGGCTCTGTTATGAATCCTGTCCGTGGCATGCCGTCCAATTGCCACAAGAGGTCGCCCTTACATTACATTGACTCTCCCATTACACACACTGTTATATGTCACCCTGGACTACATTTCCCATGTTCCATTTCACTGATTACACTCTCACCTGTAGTCAATCACACACACTATAAATATGAGGCTCTAACCACAGTTCAGGGCCGAGTATTGTTAGTGTTTATCCCTGGGTTAGCGATAGCTACATTACAGAGCCATTGCAATGTTTCCTAAGTCTAGTCTAGTTCTGTTCATTGCATGATTCATCCGTGTTCTGAACCTAGCCTGTTTGCCTCGTCCTGTCTCGCCTGGACTATTGCCCGTTTGCCTCGCCCTCTGGATTATGTTCGCCGTCGATTGACCCACGCCTGTCTCTGGATAACTCTTTCATGTTGCCTATGCTGTACCTGTTATTGCTCTTGACCTATGCCTGTTTTGACCACACCGCTAAATAAATCTCTGTAGATGGATCTGCACGCCTCTCGTCTCAGTCTTCCCGTTATAGTGATAGCATAATTATGTTTAATTGTATGGTTACATTTATAATTATATCTTTAATTGTATTTTACTTCTTAATGTGATTATAATTGTTTAATTGTATAATTTTACATTTTTAATGTGATTATGTAATTAGATTTTCAATTGTGTTGTATTTTTTGTTGCATTTTTTAATTGTTATATTTTGTATAATTAATATGATTAATTATGTTTAATTGTATTTTTATATTTTTAATATATTTATGTAATTATACAATTAAAGTTTTAACTGCAGTGTATTTAAAAAAATGTATGTGATTATTTAATTACATTTTAATAACTGTATTGTATTGTATTTAACTGTATTGTATTGTCATGTTGTTTAATAACACTAACATCCTGGGCAATGATTGATGGCAGCAGATTAAGCACTGCCCCCACCCGTCACAGTGGAAAATTGATAAAAGGCCAATATATAATAGGGGGAAAAAACTATTACAAATCACTTCACAATAAATAATTTCATTATAAATTGTATTGCTAAATTGAATATTGCATTTTAAATTTGTTTTTAATTGATGTTTTTATAAATGTTTTTGGTGATAAAATTGTTGATTCTTTTTATCTATCTTATTCATTTCTCATTTGATTTATTGATGTATCAAATGATTATGGTCCCCCACAAAAAAGAAAATGTTTTGCAGTCACTTTTGGTGTCATTACACATTCTCCTCAGACTCAAGGAGAAAGACAATTTCTCTCAAATGTGTTGGCCCATCAAAAGCCATTCTCAGAAAACCTGCCTGTCTTCCCGAAATGTCTTTCAGGGTCTGTTTTATGGTATTCACTGATTGGGCTGCTTGGATCCCGGGCTGTTGACACGAGTGTTAGAATGGCCCCCCTGCAAGTTTGAACATCGTAACTTCCTGATGAAACCTGCTGCAATCATCCATCTGTTCATGTGCTCCTCAAATGTTTAAACAAGCACTGCATGAATACAAGCACAGTCACCGCTGCTGGGTCTCTGCACTGTAAAGCCTATACTTACGTCAATTGACCCACGCCTGTCTCTAGATAACTCTTTCATGTTGCCTATGCTGTACCTGTTATTGCTGTTGACCTATGCCTGTTTTGACCACACCGCTCATTTTCTGAATGTGGAGAAATAAACTTGTTGCTTCCACAGCAAAAAGGCACTGCTTCAGTTTGTATTGTATGATCCCGCCTCATCGTTTTAAAATACCAGCTCTCTTTAGTGAAAATTACATGTTATATAAAGCCAATATTTGGGACCACACATCATTTTTGGTTAGATATTCAGGCTTTTGTCCTTTCTTGCTGGCGTGAATCAAAATTCTTAACAGTTGGGAATTGGACAATTTTGGACCAAACTGTCACAAGCAATGAAATGCAACGTATTTTAAATGTCTAGAAATTTCAAAAATGAAACCATTACCATAAAACACTTTTCTCATTTAAATAACCACATATACTGTAGGACTACTTGAAATCTTATTTACAGTTATTTACAGTTTTGGAGTGCTTTTGAACCAATCACATGAGCTATAAATGTCATGTGACTAAACACATGAAGCGGCAGGAAAATGACCCCTGAGGGTTTATGAAGGAACTGCAAGGGTTTGTAAGTTTGTATTATTTTACTGTATACTGAATTATTGGTTTGTGTAAAAAAAGTGTAAAATAATAGTACAATACTGTATTATGTGTAAAAAATAAATACTGTAATACTAAATTTTTTATTTTTAAAAGTGTCATAATTTAAAATTACAATAAGTAATAATAATTTAAAATGTGAATACAGTATTAGCAATTGCAAAAAGAAAATAACAATACAATATAAATGTTTAATTCTCATATATAAACATTCATAGTCCTACAAAATTCATTGTATTTCAAAGGTTAGCATTACTTAAAAAATGCATGTCAAATCTATCACATTTAGATGACAAAAAGTTTGTTTGTCACATTTAGATGACAACAAGTTTGATATTTACTGGATTAAAGGATTTGCAAGTTATACTCTTATTTGAAAGGCCAGTATTTGTCTGGCATGATGGACATTCTTTTCTCAAATGCTCTCAAATCTGTGTATTGTGAGGCTGCTTTGAGCCAAGCCAGCGCTTCTGGTCTCATGCTCTGGTTGGGTCTCTGTGTCTCTTCTCACCAGCCTGTGAATACTCATGTGTTTGCTACACAAATATGCCAAGACCATCAGTGCCTGACAGCTTTGATCTATAGCGGCTCAGGCCATCACAGGCCCTGTGGAGATACTTAAACATGCAAATGTGAACTCAACATCCAAATGAATGCAAAGGCTTTTCATAATGACTGCAAATAATACACAAGAGTTGGCTTTAAAGTACAATCATAATCATATATAGGACCAATTTTGCACTGAAATGTCAATATCAAACTTGTTTCATGTAAATAGAAACTGGTTTATCATTTTCTGTTACATCCTGTGCCATGACCTTACAGAATGACCCTTTGATCTCATCCCAAATGCTGCCAAGGTCTTCACAGTCGAGTCCACACTTTGGAAATGTAATGTTGTGTAGAGTTACTATCAGTGTGAACTTGGCAAAATGGCAGATAGCAAGTGCACATGAGCACCTTTCAAAATCATAAAATGATAAATGGAACACGCTCATGGACTTCACAGACACGTGTAAGCAAGGGTCATCGCAACTCTGGAAGATAGAGAGTTCACATAATGTCAACCATTTGGGACAGGACCTTTGAAAAGCAGGTTACATGATTGTCAAATACACTTTAAGTTTACAGTGTGACAACAGTGTTATTTTAGTATTATTTCTATACTATTATGATATATACTATTATTATATAATATTTGAATTAAGGCCTGGTCACACCGAGGATGATAACGACAATGGTAAAGATACATTTTTAAAAATCATTCTAATTTTGTGAGAACAGTGATGTTCACACCAAAACTGTAACAATAAAGACACAAAGGAACATTATTGGTGGGAGCATTTTCAGAACGATTTTTCCAGCTAAGGAACGCTAGAAACATTGACGATAAACAATAAAGCCAATCAAACAATAAATCCAATCAAAATCCACCCGACTTGGATTGCTGTGCGTGCACTTATAATAAACTAAATATTATTGTGTGGATGCAGGACGCTAATATAGTTAACGTTATAGCTATCTTTATAGTTATCGTTCTTTGTGTGAATGAGTCTATAGATTTATTTTACATTTTAATTTTAGTTTAATTTCGTTATGTGCTTTTATACGGAGCCCCACACATGACATGCAGGGGGAAAAAAAGGAAAGCGTGTGCACAATGTATTAATTCGTTCCCTCGTTTTATTAAATCGTGCACACAACTTTCTTACTCGTTAAATAGTTTGCACGATATAATAATTTGCTCACTTGATTTGATTCAACTAAAACGTGGCCACAATTTAGCAATGTTGTGTGCACAATTTACTTAAAACGAGGGAACAAATTATGTAGTGCGCACGATTTAGTAAAACAAGGGAACAAATTATTATATTTTGCACATGATTTAATTCTTCCCCCCTGCATGTTATGAGCAAGGCACCGCACTTTTTTCATTTTTATTTTTTGAATTTTTTTTATTAACTTTCATTTATTTATATTTCAGTAATTTTAGTAATTCATCTATTTTTATTTCAGTTAGTTCCACAGCAACTTTTCAAATTTGTATCGAATAATTGTATTTTCTTTGGATTTCAGCTTTATTTAAATGAATGCTAACTAGTTTAATAGTTTTAGTTTTAGTAAACAAAAACAATTCTTGTAATTTCTAGGCCACTACTGGCACCGGAACTGCAAAAATAATGACTATAATAATTCAAACCGTTTTTATGAAAGCTGGTCGTACAAACAGATAGCTCCAGCGTTAACTCATGCCACTGGTTCAGCCAATGTTTCCATGTCAGACTGAAAGTGTTGATTTTCTGACCCAAGTCATCCATAAAGGGAAAAATATTTGAGGTAAAAGCTATGGACCGTGAAACCTATTTTGGCTCAGAAAATCTTCGTCACAGGTATAAATGTAATGTCCTGAATGTAAAGGTCATCCAGAGGGCTCATGGTTTGCAGCATTGACAAAGCTAGACTGAATTATAAATCCATACATTTGCCATTATTCCAACAAGGATTTACTTTTTTTTGCAAAGCTGCACATTCAGTAGACTGCACATGAGATAATATAACAGTATGGTGTATCCTGGTACAAATGTCTGGGGGTCAAGGGTCATTTCAAATATGAAAGCAGAGTTTATAAGAAGTGTTCACACGATCCCCATTATAATAAACAAATACACATATGAACAGAGTCTTGTGTCCAGCCTCAAAAAGATGGGGAAGTATACACTGCTGTCACAACACAGTAAATCACAGCATTAAAAACATGCATTTCACATGGGACTCAAAGAGTTGAGCTGCAGTGCTAGGAAGAATTCAGCCAGACCCAGTGCTGTTTGCATTCTGACAGCCGAGCTCAAACACAGGCAAGTGTTAAACCAAGCCACTCAGGTGTCTGTGGTGTGGTAAACATGGTAACATTCTGCTGTTTTTTAAACATAAGCATTTTGGATTCCGGAAAACCCTAAAAGATGATAGAGTTAAGGAAATGGTCCAAATTGACAAAAAAAAAAAAAAATATATATATATATTTGGTTACAGTGCATTTACAGTTGAATGCATTCTGGAGGGTTTCAGAGAAGAAATTTGCAGCTTGTATAAATGCTTTAGCATTTTCTTCTTCTTCTACTTCTGATTATTATTATTATTATTATTATTATTTTGAACAAAATGTGTGTTATTTGAGAAGTGGGATTCGAGATGGCTGAATGTTAGTTTATGCATAATTCCTGTTATAATGTTTGTTTATGCATATTCCTGTTATAATCCTGTTACATACACAGTTATAACAGGAATTCATTTCGAAATTGAAAACATTTTGAAAGTCATTTTGAAAATAAAAAAAAAATAAAATAAAAGATGATATCCAATAAAAGATATAAAGATATATACAGTATAAAGTATGTATTAAGATATATAAAGTATATATTTTACACATATTAATAATATTTTAATAATATTTTATGTGCTGACTGGTGCTCAATTAATACGGATGCTCAGTTATTAATAATGACTTTTATTGGTGTCATTGTTAATGACAGAAAGTTCAAAAGAACATTCTATTTTAAAAAATAGAATCTTTTGTGACATTATAAATGTCTTTATCATCACTTTTGACCAATTTAATGCATGCTTGCTGAATAAAAGCATTAATTTTATTAAATAATAATAATAAAAAAAAACTCACAAAAATAAACAATTACATTTATGTATAGAAATCATTCAACGTGTTCAGTGATTTCCAGACTTTAAGTTTAAACATGCTTCCTTCTTTAAACATGCTCAGACAAAAAAGGTGTGTGTTTAGGTGAATGCAGTCCACTGGGTGTATTCCTAGAAAAGTGACCCTCCTGCCAGAGCTTTTCAAGAAACACATTTTAATTAGTAAACACTACCTGGTAATAAGGCCAGCTGACCTTTTTGGTTAATTGCAGATTTTTGTCCTGTTTGAGGTCCTCTTTGGTCTGAAAAGACAAATACAGTTTGATCGGGCCACAGCCAAAGATAACAGCAGTCATGGTTTCTTGGCCAACCTGTGCTTGTGCACTTGGCTCACTGCTGCATTTGGCAGGAGACCACTGCCTTTCATGGGCCTATTACTATGATCTCTATGAGCCACTAATAATGCTAATGACCATGAGGGGGCCTGCTTCACATCAAACACACATACACTCGTGTAAATAGGCCAAGAGGGAAGCTTGTGAATATGCTGAACCAGAAACAGTGTTAGTGATCCATCAAGAAATAATATAGTTTATAATCAAGAAATAATAGAAAGAATAAGCAAGTATTTATTCAGAAATACATAATTCCATCGACAATAAAAAAATCTAATTATTTTAATTAAAACTATTTCAACTATTCATGAGGGCTGCATCTTGATCTCTGCACAAAAAAAATGTAATAATAATAATAAAGCATCAAAAATTATGTTTTAATACTCTGATACTAATATCATGTAATACCATATATCACATCACATCATTATCATTGTGCATTTATAATACCTTTCAGTAAAATACATTTCTCACACACACACACACACACACACACACACACACACACACACACGCACACACACACACATTACCTTTAAACAGCTTGGTATATTCCTTTGGGGAACAAGCATTAACAATAATTCATTGTAATACATATCTATTAAATGAGATGGCAGTAAGGTTTATTGATATAAAGAATTCACTGAGGAATTCACTGTTTTCTCAGCAAGGTCCAAAACCGTTGCTTTGGCAAACTCAAAACCAAGCTATTTTCCACTGTTTAATTTCCAGTGTTTAATTCTTAAACTAAACTCTAACAAGCTGCACTCATCAGCTCCAAGTCTACTCAATATAAACTCGACTGTTTCAGCAGCTTTCACTGTCCCTCAGACGTCAACAGCGCCTGTGTCATTTACCTTTACATTTACAGTATTTTCTTGGCAAGCTATTTCTTACCAAAAACAATATGAGAATATTTTGGTTTGTGAATACTTTAGTTACTAGCTATGAATAAAATCAGGCACAATCTATACTACACATTATAATACAGCATCAAAGCAATCATGGTGATACTTTACTTTTCAGAAGAATCACATTTTTTGAGGTTCTACTGTATGTGAGTAGTGTGTACTTCTATTATATATCTTACTTTGTGTTCCGAAGATGAACAAAGGTCTTACAGGTTTGGAACGACATGAGGGTGAGTAAATAATGACAGAATTAAACATTTTTGGGTGAACTATCCCTTTAAAATCACATGTAGTTAAAATATATATATATAAAAAAGTTAAAATAAAGTTCAAGGAAGTTCACCAAACAATGGAAAACTGCTTAAAATGTAATCAACCTTAGGACATCCAAGATGTAGATGACTTTGTTTCTTAATCGGAATGGATTTATTTAGCATAACATCACTTGCTCACCTCTGCAGTGAATGGGTGCCATCAGAAAGAGAGACTCCAGTCCATCAGTTAACATCTTGTGAAGTAAAAAGCTGCGTGATTGTAAGAAACAAATCCATTTTAAGGCCTTTTAACTTTAAACCATCACTTCTGGCCAAAATAGAGTACATAATTCATAATAATTCTTCCTCCAATGAAAAAGTAAATCACCTGTTGTCCTCTTACATTAAAATCCACATATGTATTTGTTTAGAATTGTTTTCGCTTGTAAATGGTGCTTGATCTCCTGATTCAGATGGGGCGACTTTTCACTGGTGAAAGTAATATTATGGCAAGAGGACTTGTATTTTAGCCATAAGCCAAAAAAATCTGGATGTGGATTATTGTTATGTTTTTATCAGTTGTTTGGACTCTCATTCTTATGGCAACCATTCACTGGAGGATCCTCTAGTGAGCATGTAATGAAATGCTAAATTTCTCGAAATCTTGGATGGCCTGAGGATGAGTACATTTTCAGCAAACTTTAATTTTTGGGTGAACTGTTCCTTCAAAGTCTTTGTTTTAGAGAACCTGGCTTATTCACAAGCAGAAGAAACTCTTTGCAAACGTCACGGTGATAAAGCCCTGCAGACATCTCAGCCATGCACGTGCATTTAAATCACGCTGACAGGATGTAGTCCAAGAGAAAAAGGGTTTCACTATCTTAAAATCACGCCAGACGTATCAGCTTCATGGGTCACTGCAGAAAATGGAAATTTAACAAAGGTGTTTAATAGATGTTTGGCTTGGCTGTACAGAATGCAGCGTCCTGGAGTTCATTAGATAATGCAGGTGAGTGGAGGTCTGGCATAGCCCTTGATAGCTCTCAGCCCGCCGAGCTTGAGTGCTTGCGTATTGAGGATAAACTTCTGGGCAGAGTCGGTGTGAACAGTCACTGTGGTCATGAAAACCCAGTTTTACGTTATATTACTGGCTCTGAATGCAGCTGTTTATTGTCTTTAGTTCAGACATTAGATAAGCCACATAATTCATATTGGTTTCTTAAAAATGAAATGTCCACTGTGGTGACCTCTTACCAGAACTTCTTGGATACGCTTCAGTCCTCTCATAATTTATGTTAGTATGGTAAAAGTTGAGTGTTTTTCCTAATTTATTTTGCACTCTAAAGTGCCCTCGTCATTTCTCTTACCTTCCTACTCTTCCAGCTGAAATCTCTTGAAAACCATATTTCAGAACAAATACTGTCTCCACTCTCCCGTCTGGCATGGAGTGGTATGGAACTGAGGGATTCCTGCGCAAATAAAATGACAATATACAAAGGATTCAGAGAGGATGAATTGCAGACTAAGTGAGATACTGTGGTCATGCATTCTTGCAGGCACATTGTGGGCATGTGCTCTGACAGCCTCATATAAACTGTCACCATATACCATAGAAACAGTACATTCTGCACCATAATACATATCATCTGCCAATCCAGAGAGATATTGAGCATGGAATGTGCCTCGGATGGTGTGAGATGTGTTAACAGTGGGATATTTTCAGTTTTCACGACCCTATTCTTCTGCCAAAAACAGAGTTCAGGCATTTGCTGCTAGCAATTGGCAAATTACAAAATGTAATTCTTTACATAATCAAAAACTAGATCATTGTTTATTCTTTATATACAGGTATGGCAGTCTCTGAAAAGTCAATTATACACTGTGAAACAAACTAAAAACACTCCAAGATATTAGCTATGATTAGGAAATTATTTAATTTGGTTCCAGAACATCACAGTCATATTAATATTCAATACAATTCTATAAACAAGAAGTTAAAATCATTAAGTTGATCAACAAAAATAGTTCCAGAAGAAACCATGAAGATTTGCTTGTCGCTAAACAACACTCGGACTGGACTGGAATGGAGCAACAGTTATTATTCTTCAAGTTCAAAGCTACGGTACTCGCGCTATGTTTTCCATTTTCCGTTCTCGGCATGCGGCCTTCAAGTGGAGTTGGAAATTTTGTATTTACAGTTTCGAGTTGGTGAATGACCAAGCTAAATCATTTTAACAAGTGAGAAGCCTGGAAATATGAATGATACCCTGAATGAGTGTGACGTCGGAAGGGGGAGTTTAAAAAATGACGGCAGTCAAACCTGAATCAAAAATGAACGATTTTGCAGAGTATGTACTTATTTATTTAGGTGTCACTTACAAAATAGCTGGCACATAACAAATAGCTTCAAGCTAAATAAATGTTTAATAATGAGCTAAGTGATAAAAATGAGAATGATAAACTTAAAATAGCTTACAATAAAAATGATAGAATCTCCGAACTGAATCATAGAAAAACATTTATTGAAAAGTAGGCCTAAATATTTTTAAATAGTCGCAATTACGTTAATGTATTTTAATTTCATTTGGTTATGGATTATATGGATAATGTTAATAATAGTCTATTGAAATTCAAAATGGTGAATTTTGACAGAACACTCGAGTAACTCGCCGGATATTAGCATCAGACGTCAACAGTTGTCAAACATGAATTGTTTAACCAAAGACTATAGAGATACAAAGACGGTTCTCTCCTATACTATAGCCTATGTTAAATGCCACTAGGGCTGTAGAAACTGCAATGTGCAATATGGCGGAATAGTCCCATCTTCTAAATGAAAGAGCCAATCGCTGATTGGTAAAGTCATTGATTCACTGCAGCAGCTGTTAGATGCTCCGGTTCCCATAGAAACCTGAGGTTAGACCAGCCAATGCGCATGCACAGTCTTAAGCATGTTATGACTGCACATCTAGCCTGAAAGAATAAGCTTTTTAAACGCTATTTGAGCATAAGAAACAACATTCATGGGGCAGTTCATTTCAGATTTTGTTGCTGATTTAAAATATATAATTTAATTGCAATCAGATTTCAGGATTTCCCCATTTACTTAGATAGGACTTGGTCTTGTTTGACGTTGCAAATATGGCCGCCGAGTGAACAGACTTTCCTTGAAAGGGACTTTGGTTTAATTACTTAGATCTTACCTTGCTCTCAGTAAAGCATACCTTCTTTGATTTAATTGGCCATCTCAACCTTTTTGAAATTGACAAGCACTGTTAGACCGCTGTGTCAGACCATCCAAAACATTTACGTTTTAAATCAATTTTGGTAATGGACCGCAACAGAGCAGCATCAAAAATATCAAGTTTCTCAGTCAAAATGTATATGTTGTCAAATGTTGCACAATATGGCTCATTACCACAATTCAAACTGGTTACGGTTTTATCTCAGTTAGACAGTGCATGACACTGCCTGCCAAGATTGACTGCTGATTGAAAATTCAGTGTTTCAAACAATAAGCTACAGAAAGTGCAGGTGGTGCATTTTTAAAGGTCATCTATTTAGAATAGGATACCATATCTTCCATAAAATCAGTTCACAAAGTGTAACAGATCGGCCAGGCTCCACCACCACCCAATCACAACGATCCCTCTCACCTGAGTTCTGAGCACCTGCACCTGTCACCAATCAAGCACCTCATTACCAGCCTGCATAAAAGCACACACCTCAGACACCCTCACTGTCTGGTCTCGTATACACGTAGAGGACTCAATGACTTTGCTACTACTGCCATTTGAATACTTCCTGCATTACTTACCACCTGTGTTCCTCCTAGTGTCTCCTCATCTCCTGTTCCTCCTAGTTCTCAGATCGCTGAGGTGTGTGCTCCTCCTGCCTGCATTCCAGCTCCTGTACAGCCAAAGACCCGGATTGCCCCGCTCATCATATCCTTCGGACTATTCCCTCACCATCACATCCTCTGAACCCTACCCCAGTACTCACTGTGACCCAATAAACCTATTTGATATAAACTAACCTGTTGCGTCTTTTGACACTTGGATGGAAAATAAATTTAATTCACAGTGGGAAAATACATGAACTCAATACCCTCTTGTTTATTTACAGCTTTAAGGTTTTAGTGTTTACACTTCCCAACTCCAATAAACAAGGTGGACCACAGCCACACTGCCATGAGTATGGCTCAAGACCTCACAGCCAAAGCCAAAAATGAGTTTTGAGTCTGTGAATAGCCTCTTCATTCTCTCCACTTGTGCAGGGATTTAACATTTTCTGAAGTGGGAAATGCAGCCTAAACTCCCATCATGCAATGCTAGCATTCAATGCTAGAATTACAATTGCTTTTGGCCTAGTAAAACTGTGACAAGAAAATTGGTCTATTGAGACTTGTTAATCACCTTTTTCAGATACAAAGATAATGTCCAGGCTTTCCTTTGGTGAGCTCATTAATCTTAACCAGCAGAACATAATCTTGGAAAAAGCTAAATGGCTTGATAATGGATAATAAAATAAACTCTTCCCCAAAGGAACAGTTCAAAAGTATTCAAAGTCCACAGAAAATAACATGCTACTGCCCACAAGACTTTAGACAGTTATTATTCCTTACAAAATAGTTGAATGTTGGGCTGGGAAGATTAATGGATACCTGTAGGGCATGATAAGGATTGTACCGTTCCATCCAAACAAAAGAAATTATGCTTATTAATTAGGTTAATATCATCAAAAGAGGACACAATGGGAATGCTGCACCCTTTCTGAGAAAAATCTTGTATATGTAGAGTATATATAAGATTTTAAGAAAAAGCGTTTTTCAAAATAACTTCTTTTGTATTCCACTATGACATTCAGATCACAGTTAACTGTATTTAGGCTTTTGGTGCACTTAAGATATCCAGATAACAGAGATGTTTGTAGGCTGGAAGGACAGGATAACATTGAGAAATACACTCTGGATGACGATTTAGTCAGGCGTTTACTTAAGAAATCTTGTAAATCAAACAACATCAGTCCATTTATCATTAGGACCTACTTGCATTTGTGAGAAAAACTCCCCAAACATCAACAGTGGCAGTGTGACCTAATTTATTACAATCGAACATTTTAACTGGGTTTTGGAAATGTGGAAACGTCTTCAGAGAGCTGTAGTGTGAACTTCTCCATGCTACGTGCACTGAGAGGATGTGTATTTGTGTAACTGCATGAATGAAACCAAAATTTTATGCTTCATCCATTTTAGAGCCTAAGTCTTTGTGGCAGCTTGCGTCACTGTGCCACAGGCTCCCCAAGAATAACAGATATGTTGCATTTTGGGATTGATGTCAATCAGTACCATTGATTTTTTGGTAAATGCTACCATTATGAAATAATCTTACCAGCTATAAGTGCTTGTTGATTAGCTACAAAGATAAAATCATGTTCTATAGAATTTGCATTCTATGACTGCTTTATATTAATTCTACTTTGAAAATTAGCATTAAACCTTCAGATTCAGCTGTTTTGAGTATCATTACAGTATGATTCACTATAGTAAAAGGCAATAATGGCATTTAACAAAATATGACTTTTACAGTATATTGTTTAAAAGTCTGGGGTCAGTAACTTTGATTTAAGAAAGTAATACTTTTATTCAGTAAGGATGGATAAAATTGTTTAAAAGTGACAGGATAAACATTTACAGACTATTTCTGTTTGAAATAAATGCTGTTCTTTTGATTTCTATTCATCAAAGAATCCTGGAAAAAAATCTATCACAGTTTCCGCAAAATATTGCACAACCGCTTTCAACATTTATAATAATAGAAAATGTTATTTGAGCAGCAAATCCACATATTAGAATGATTCTGAAGGATCATGTGACACTGAAGACTGAAGTAATGGCTGCTGATAATTCATCTTTGCCATCCGGAATAAATTACATATTAAAATATTTAAAACAGTTATTTTAAATTGTAATAATACTGCACTATATTACGGTTTTCTCTGTATTTTTGATCAAATAAGTGCACACTTTATGAGCATAAGAGACTTCTTTCAAAAACATTTGAAAAATCTTACAAACTTGTATGCATTTAATTTACATGGAAAATACAAACTGTAAAACTGAAATAATAGCTATGCTTAAAAACATTTATATTATTATTTTTATGTTTCTGTCCATTTAAGAATTTACCTGACACACATTAAGACTGTTAAAGTCTACTGTTGTTATGTTAATGCGGGTTTAGCTACCCTTTTGGGGCCACAACTGGTTTTCTCATCATCTGTAGCTGGAGGGGCTCCCCGTTGGGTGAGAACAAGCCTCATACGTACATCTTGGAGAAAACTTTTTTTTTTTTTTTAAGTCAACGACTTTACCAAAGCCACAAGAAGATGCCCATGCAGGAGACAAGTATAGTAAATAAACAACCTCAAAAAGCTTTTTTTCACATGTATGCATTCGTAATGGTAATATTTATCCAATAATCTTCGTCATTAACCCCACAGATGTTGGTCACTCATGTCAGCTGATGAAAGTGGTCTTGAATGAATGGAATGTTTTTTTGGGGAGGTTAATAGAATGTTCTTTCAGCGTTTTACGTCACTACCACCCACAGTTTTCCTTAACATATGGACAGTTAAATATAAGTGTTTCCTTGTCTGCCTCTTGATGACAAGGGTCAATTCATTGACACTCACTTCTTAAAAATCACATGACTAGATCCCAAACAATGGCGTAGCCTTGCAATAACAACACTGGACTAAAAAATATATAGTTGCTGAGTCTAGCATGCTGACATTAAACTGAATTTGACCGGGCAAGGTAAAAGTTTGATTTGGCAAGATGGGAAACTACTTGTTGATTTGGAAGGATGCACAATGTTACATAAGCAGTTGTAGAGTAGACATACCTGACTTTTTTTTAAAAAATATTTTATCATGGCTAAAGACTGACCTTTTCTATATTGCAGATGGGCCCTAACATTCTTTCTCTGCTCCTGCCAGTGGAAGTAGACTAATGGATGTGCGCTCTATGCATGATAACATCACAAGCCAAATTTTGGAAATATCCAGTATTAAGAAATATGAAACGATCAGAGTATACATAAATCCTCCCATACAACTCAATTTCAGTTGTTAATTGTGGGAAAAGAAAAGTAAGCTTTATTGGATAATCTGTTTTACATATGATATCCATTGCTGTTAGAAGTAAAGCAGTCCTGCTGAGCAGATCATCAAACAAGCACAAGTCTCCATCACCAGGTGCCAGTAAAAATAAAGACTTGTCAGGCAATATAGCCTATGTTAAATGCCACTAGGGCTGTAGAAGCGCATTCTTATGCATTTACCTCATTACAATATTATTTATAAATATTTTAAATTAGCGTTAATTTTTACATTTTTCGTTTATTATTTTAGTTTAAGTTTCAGTACATTTTTTTGTATGCTGTCTTTTTATTCATTTTTTAAACGTTATTTATTTAATAGTATTAGATTTAGTTAACAATACCAACACTGGTATATGGCACTATATACAGTTTGCCTATACAGGATCACCACTTGTAGGCCAACATGTGGTCAACAGGTCTGTATGAATGTATTATATTCACTTTATTGTATTTTTTTCCAGTAAGAAGTGAAGAAGAGGGTTTTTCCCACTGTGCAAAGTGAATGTGTCATCCTACGCCATGCAAAAAAGAAAAAAGAAATTATAAATGAAAGAAACACCTAACAGCAGTCTTTTCAAAATGGCAAGTTATCAAAAAAAGAGCAGCAAGAAAATTCGTCACACCACCATTGTGGATTCAAATGATTTAAGCAGTTATTTTTAAAAGGAAATTCTTGAAAAACTATGCAATGGATTAGAGTTTTCCAACCTATACGCCAACGTCATGTGCCATTTTCAACAAAACATGCTTTATAAAGTGATCATTGGTATATCTGATATATTGCACATTCAACTAAACATCCCACTAAAATTGTCTTTTTATGTTAAATTTATATGCGTGGATCACAACCTGGAAAAATATATCTGCAAACAATGGCAAAGACAAATACCAAAGGTGCCATTACTACATGAAGTAGTATGACAAGCATGTGCCGTCTGTCTTTTTATACAACTTACAGGTGCACTAATTCATTATTTCCACTTGAAACTGTTTTACACTGAAAGGACTGACTTGTACTTTTGACAAATATGTTTACAAATGCATGGTGGTTGCCATGTTGAGATCACATGACCAGTCAAACACACTTTCAGTTGCTGAATCAATTCATTATGGGTATAAAAAATACCTCTGCAAATGGAGTGTTTTAAGGGTTGCATTCCCCCTAATTTTTTATGCCCTTTCCTCACTCTGTCAAATTTCCCTCTGTCTCTTTGACTCAGATGTAAGTCATTGATTATGTTGCACATGTGCCCGCAACTAATTACTAATTGGAAAACCCTAAACCCTTGATCACTTGGAATCTGCTATAAAGTTGATTTATTATTTACATTTTTCCCCTTTACAAATTTGTTTGATGCAGCATTCTATAGAGCTATGCTTGGGCTATTTTAAATATCTTACAAATGATTTCATATATCATAGTGTTGCATTGTGGTATACGGAGCTACCTGAAGTGTATGAAGTAGACTCGCTCCCTTGGTCAAAATCGAGGAGTCAAGGGTCGGCCCATATAAACTTCCCTCGTCCACTTCATGATGTGGAACGCACTCATAATGCAAGTGGGGATTCCCCTGAGGGGAAGTGTTTATGAAAGATGGCAAGTGTGTGTCTAAAAATGTGTCTAATGTCTGCGCTTGCTTGGCCATTTGTTGCGGAGAAAGTAAGGAAAGTGTGTTCAAGCGCCATCAGAAAACAGTGTAAAGAAATAGTCTTTGAGAGAAGTAGTCTTTATCAGCGGAAGTTAAAAGCAGCTCGTAAGTGTATTTACTTGTCTCATTAGTGTTTAGTGCAGTTGTCGTTGCTAGGAAATGCTTGTTTTGTTTACTGTGTGGAGATGTGCTGATATCGCGTTTGGGCTCGTACTGTATCGCGTATCTTGTCAGTGTCTGCGCTTGCTTGGCCATTTGTTGCGGAGAAAATAAGGAAAGTGTGTCCAGCTGAATTAATTTAGTATTTTGTTAGACGAGTATAAAAAAGCTTAGTTTACGCGGCAGCGGTCGTGGCAGCCGTTGCGTGAAGGCCTCCTCGTGTGCAGACCGAATGGCCGAATGGAGTGTAAAGACCATCGACTCTACCGTGCGACTCCACCGGGCAGGGACACCGGCAAAGGATAAGTATCGTTTTTTATTTCTCCTCTTTCCTACTACTTGTTTCGCTTCTGTTTCAGTTTTTTATAACCATTTCTTACTATGTGTAAGTATGTTTAGCATGTGTGTTTGGCAGTGTTATTTTTTAGGATTACTGATAAACTACTGTCATTTGATTTGTATTATTTGTATTTGTTATTTATTTTAATTTTAGCTACATTATGTCTGAATTTATTATGTCTGTATACTGTAGGTCTTTTATTAAGTTTTTAGTTTTATTTAATTTGAGTTATTTTAATACTTCAACAAACTAAATGGAAATTAAATAATATATATATATTGAATTTATAAATGTGTATGTAACGTTACATATACAGTATATATGTATGTGTGTGTGGTTGTACATACACACATACAGTATGTAGTTGTTTTTTTGGTGTTTGGCTTAGTGTTATTTTAGAATCATTATTATACTCTTATACCTTTTGTTATTTAATATTTTGAATTGTTTTTAGCTTTATTTTTTGTTTCTCATTTATGTTAAGTTTTGAAATTTTGTTGTATGCATTTGTCATTTTTATTTAATCTCTTTATTTTTAAAATGTGTATAGGTAGTATTTATAAAGTTTTAGCTTTTAGTTTGGATCTGTTTTTAGTTGTTTTAATACTACAATTGATTGCTTCTGTTGTTCTCATTTGTAGGTCGCTTTGGATAAAAGCGTCTAATAAATGACTAAATAAATAAAGAAATAAAATAAATAAAAACAAAGTGGAACGCAGGCCAAATCTGCTTTTGTAACATTTTCACTGCAGTGCTGCCTCCACACTAGTAGGTGTCACTGTAAAGTCCAAGACTACTGCTGTATTGGCTGTTAATGAATGTGAATAAGAGCCAGCAATGGTCTGTTGAGACGTGGGAATTCATTCGGTGCAATGCTCATAGTACATGCTAGCGATTTTACTTTGGTTACCATCATTATTGCGGTGCATTATGGGATTGAACGAGTGCGCTTAATAATGTCAACTATTGTTTCGGACACCTACAATTGGCTGTCCCCTAAAAATGGTGCACTATATAAGACATTCTTATCCCTAACAATAATAAATGGCATGCAATATTCAAATATCATCTCTAAATAATCTGTTTAAGAATATGTGTAATTAAGGATCTCTATGATAAATTAACTAAATCCCTTTAGCTCTCCCACTATATACATGACATAGCTGCTGATGCAATTAAGCTATTGGAGATACTTGCTGTTCGTGAAATCTCTTTGTGACGTTAGTCCTTTTCTGAGTTTGTTTATTTAATGACTAAAAGTTTCAAGAAACGGTTTTGTTCATCATTACTGTATGCAGTTGGTCATCACAACGTGAACCCTCATACAACAAACCATAGACCAGAAAGTGCTCAGTCACAGCAGAGGTTTCCCAAACTATGACGGAGTTCTCTTATCTTTGTTAACTGATGAAATGTTTTGCTTTACTACTATTTTTACCATGTTTGGAGCTTTGGAGTCTGCTTTTCCTGGCTCCAACTCCAGATTACTACAGTTACTGAGGTTTATTTGACGATGGGAATGAGTTCAGAGAAATCTCTCCCCAGACTGTTCTGTTTGTGTTAATGTCACTGAGGGAAATGGCTTCTCCAGTGCATTTAAAGCGATGTTAGGTAGGTTTTCTCTCAGGTACCTCAGTCCTTGATGCATATGTGTTAATGTAGATTAACTTTTTAATATTATATTTTGTTTTATTTCAGCTTTATTTCAATGAACAAAAATTACAGTATTAGTTTTAGTTAACAATAACTACACTGGTATATTGCACTATTTATTGTATGAATATATAGTATAGGGTCACCGCTTGCAGGCCAACTTGTGGTCAACAGGTCTGAATGACTGTATGTTTTCACTTTATTGTCTTTTTTATGATAAGAAGTGAAGAGAAGGGTTCTTCCCACTGTGAGAAGTGAATGTGTCATCCTACTCCATGCAAAAAAGAAAAAAGAAATTATAAATGAAAGAAACACCTAACAGCAGTCTTAGTTATCAAGTTATCAAAAAAAGCGCAGCCAGAAAATTCCTCACACCACCACTGTGAATTTAAATGATTTAAAGGTTTCAAGGTTTTAGTAAACCTTTAGTCATGTTTTTCAAAATATCTACAACATCCTTATTATAACATACAGGTTCATGACAAAACAAGTCATTAACTGTGACTTTCTGTGACTTTCTTTTAGTGTGGTTCCATCTGGATTTACTATGGTAGTGTGTGATGTTCAGGGTCATAGGTCAGCTAAAGGTTTGTCATTCTAACAGCACAGAGGGATACCCCAGGGTCCCAGCTTTCTGTAAGGGAGAGAAAAAACAGGCACAAGGAGTAAAAGGTGGCTTAACAGAGACAACTAAAGAGTGTCATCAACATTTAAAACCCACTATATAACAAGTAGTAAAATATTGATACAGTGCAGTAATATGTCTATAGTACCAAATGCTAACATATTTTTGGTTTCAGATATGGCCCTGACCACCAAAAACTAACTTCAGAGACGGCAGAGACCTATTTATTTTATGATAACTGGTAGATACCACTGGCTCCGCTGTGTGGGAAAACATCTATAAAAGATCATACCTTTTTCCTCTGTGCATTTTCACTGTATTCAGAACACCTGTATAATATGCACCTATATTTATAGACTAAAAATATGAATGCATTAGCTATTTATCAACATTTAAACAAGTGCCAGCAACTTTTAGTGCATTGTCAATGCACTTAAAGGCCATAGAAAGAACAAGGAAGATTTTTTGACATCTTATAGCACATCAATAAAACATCAATAGCACAATGCTCCAAAAAGCATAAAATACAAAACACACCGAAATTTTGGATAAAACAGTGAATTTTGATTGCACTAAATATTTTTTTGTGTTTATATATAATCGACCTTTTATATAACCAGCTCATCTGGCATTGTCTGAAATGATTGTCTGTAATATGACAGAATTATGATTGTCAGATGCATGCTGATAAATGGAAACTGCTGAAGAAATTCAATGTGAGGTTTGCACCAGCGGTCACATGGCTACTGTTTGTGGAAAATCACGTGAAGTGAAGAAGTGAAAAGATGAGCCCAGTAAGCCACTGAAAGCCTGCTGGCAGGATTTTCATTACAGTGACGCGCTATTGATTTTCAGTCGAATGTAGTTAAAAATGAATCTTCTAGTTAAGTGCTTTGGCGAGACCCAAACACCATGCAGAGGTGGTAAAACATGATGTCATGGTTTTACTCTTCGGGGTGTTGGAAGTCAAAACTTATCTGGGGCTGTAAATGCTTTACGCACCTTGCATAAATTCATAAACAGAGCTAAAAGTAATTTACATTTTCCAGCCACTTTATTTCCAGGAAATAAGCTTATGTCTATGTTGCACAAAAAAATGGCTTGCTATGGGAATGAAAGCCAAAGGAAAAACAGTGGGTGAAACTGACCAACGGTAGAGCCGCAGTCAAAACAAAGACTGAGGTGATGCAGATTTGTGTGTCTGCTTGAGTCCAAACACTAAAAAGTTGGATTCCAACAGCACAACCCTGTTGAAAAAAACAGCATATGCTGGTTAGGTATGTTTTGACGCTGGGATGCTGGTTTAAGCTGGTCCTTTGCTGGTTTATGCTGGTCCTTTGCTGGTTTAAACTGGTCCTTTGCTTTGGACCAGCTTAAACCAGCAAAGGACCAGCTTAAACCAGCATCCCAGCATCAAAACATACCTAACCTTTTTTCAACAGGGAACGTCTAACTAATTATACTTTAGGGTGTCCGGTGACGTATTTTGCACCTGGAGTGGCAACGTTTGTTTGGTCTGCTCAACTCTAAAACAGCAGAGTCGAAAATAAAATAGTAAATGAATCCAAAAAAACATCAAAGAGTAATTCTAGTACACAATAAGGCAGTGTTTTTAAATTCAGCTTTAAGATAAGGAGAGATGGGATTCACTAAAGCGTAGAAGGCACAAACAGACGCTCAGTCTTGTTTCCCCCTAAAGAATAAGCCTACTTGTGTGAGTTTCTTTTCATCATCATGTGAGGTCAACGTTTGGTATACAGTGATGGGAATAAACCCCAAACTAGTCTAAAACAACATTCTCATGGTCATCTCTGGGTGAGCTAGCTAGGTTTTTAGGTTCTAGCCAAGTTTTCATTGTCTCATTAAACAAGACAGTATCACGGCTTACTGTATGATTTGTTTGAAATTAGAGAAAGACCTCAAAGTGAACCACCCTATTTGATATTTGATAAAAGCCGATACGCCCTTGCAGAAAGCTTTTTCTAAATCAAGGCCTGCTGAGCATGTACATGTGCAGCAGGCCAGAGGGCTGAGCGTGAAAAGTCTGATACTCTTTGTTTTTGGAGACAATGAGGTCATGCGGCACAGTTTCATTTAGAGTGATGGGTGACAGATTTAAAGACACCGAAATCGTTAAATTGTAATGGATTCTTTGTTGAGTAAGCCAAACAAAAGCACAGAAATTATGATGGATTTTCAATCACCATCACTGCTGCCAACATGCCTTAAAAAGTCTCTGAATAGAAAAAGCCAAAATGGTCAATTAAGGGGACACAGTGTAACACTGGAAATCTTTCATTACCAGCTTTAAGCACTTAGATCAACCTCTTTTTGAAGGATTGAGTATAATGTATCATTAAACCCTGTAGTGTACAGTTTCTTTGGCTCTATCTTGTTACCTTGGATGTTGCATTTAGAACATTTTGTATATTTTTAATTAAAACTATTAGTTATAGCAAACAGAACCAGGACTCTTTTTGACAATACAAGGAGATGTCATCCCTTATCTTGAAGATGATATAAAACATGCCCATCTCCATGACATTTGGATCAAGCGAAACACATGTTATTATGTACAGTAAATGAATCTACTTTAATATTTTACCTCGACTTAAGATTTTAATGTAATTTTGTCAGCATTAATGTGTATTTGCATTAATACAAAGTTTTTTATTTTGGAAAATTTGGTATTAAGGTTAATTTATGACAGCAAAAAAACATGAATTTAGATTTTTTTCAAATCTGATTTAAACATATGGTTAAGGTGGCTTGAAATGCAATTCCAAATCTGATTTTTACAGATGTGTCTTAAATTGGATTTTAAAGAGTCTTTAGCATTATTCTTAACGCAACACACAATGTTAACGTCAAAACCAATGACCAGAAATGCTGGAAGACACCACACAAAATTGGAAACACTTCAGGAGTTTCAAAGTCGTCATCGGATTGAATTGATTGAAGATGTGAGTGTCACGTTCTTTAACGTTCCACTTGGAAACAAAGATGCTGTAATGCCAAACCCCCTCATGAAAGAAAGTCATCATGTTTACAACTATGACAATAAGCGCTTATCAGGATAAACTAAATACTGGATTTTCAAAGGTATTTGAAATATGTAAAGTTTGCAGCATAGACTCTTTAAAATACGTCCAAGAGTTTACACAACAGTCTGTTATAGTGGGGACATTTCCACACCCCTAAACATGACGTGTCACAAAACAAAACGTGATTGGTTGCTTTTCCTGCTAATCATATGGCCTCTTGGGCGGTCCTTGGCCATTCAAAGCAGCCAAGGTTCCCAGACCTTCTGCCGTTAGTCTGAAGGTCTGGCTACGGGACACTAATACCAACAGATGATAAAAAATACTTTTGAAAGTGATTCCAATGATATAGTTCCTCTGTGTTAGTATCATGTTATTATCAGTTTTCACACATCCATTTGTCCTGTTGTCGGAAGTAGAACAAGTTCATTGAGTAGCTTATGTCAGAAATAGAACAAAGTATCGTCTACTATGCAAGGCAATGTTCTTTTGGTTTTTCACGCAACACTGCGACTCTGAACTATTTTCATTATTTGATGAATTGCATTTAATTGGATTGCTTTTAAATATGCTGTCTGCATAAATATGGTCAATATAAACAAACAAAAAAGGAATTATTGTTATTATAATCAATATAATAATTTGGGATATTCAAAATAGTTTTTTTTATGTCATTACATTTACATTTACATTTAATCATTTTGCAGACACTTTTATCCAAAGCGACTTACAACTGAATGCATATAGCGATTCTTCTTAACGAGGCAAACAGACACAGGAAGTGCTTGTAATACCAAGTTTTAGGCATTGTTCAAATAAGTACAAGCTAGAAAGGGAAGGAATAAATAAAGAGAAAAACAAAGTTTATTTATTTATTTTTAATTTAGGATGAAGTCAAGTAGCGTCGAAAGAGAAAATTGTCAGGTATTCAGCATTCCGGATAGGGGTGGGGAAGATCATTCCACCAGCCAGGAATGGTGAACGAGAATGTTCTGGAAAGTGATTTTGAGCCTCTCTGTGATGGTACCACGAGGCGTCGCTCACTAGCGGATCTCAGACTTCTGGAGGGGATGTAGATTCGGAATAGTGAGAGTGGAAGTAGGCGGGTGCTGAGCCTGGGGCTGCCCGAGGCTGTGGCTGTCTGAGGCTGCCTGTGGCTGAGCCTGTTGCAAGCATCAATGTCTTGAACTTGATGCGAGCTGCAACTGGTAGCCAGTGCAAGGAGATAAAGAGAGTTGTAACATGGGCTCTTTTGGGCTCGTTGAAGACCAGTCGTGCCGCTGCATTCTGAATCATTTGTAGAGGTTTGTTTGTGCTTGATGGAAGTCCAGCCAGAAGAGCATTGCAGTAGTCCAGCCTAGAAATGACAAGGGCCTGGACAAGAAGTTGTGCTGCATGCTCCATTAGAGAGGGCCTGATCTTTCTGATGTTGTGCAATGTAAACCTGCAAGATCGAGCAGTCTTTGCAATGTGGTCTTTGAAGGTCAACTGGTCATCAAAGATTACACCAAGATTTCTGACCGAAGTTGATGGGGTAATTGTAGAAGAACCTAGCTGGATGGTGAAATTAGAGCTGTAGAGTTGGAGTGGCAGGGAAGACAAGAAGCTCAGTCTTTGCCAGGTTGAGCTGTAGGTGATGTTCTTTCAAATGAGAGATAGAGCTGTGTCATCAGCATAGCAATGGTAGGAGAACCCATGTGCCTGTATGATGGGACCCAGTGATGTAGTGTATATGGAGAAGAGGAGGGGTCCAAGAACTGATCCCTGAGGAACTCCAGTGACCAGTTGATGTGCTTTGGCTATCTCCCCTCCCAGGCCACCCTGAAAGATCTACCAGTGAGATAATATTCAAACCAGCAAAGTGGAATCGCTGTGATGCACAGTGATGAGAGAGAGGACAGGAGGATCTGTTGATTGACAGTGTCAAAAGCAGCAGATAGATCCAGCAGAATAAGAACTGAATTAAGAACTGTCATTACAGAACAGCATTTTTGAAAGCCTAAAAATATAAAACTGGTGCAATAGATTTCAAAATGAATTGTCTGCACCAAATATCCAAACTTTTATGAAGGTAAAATCTAAACTGATCTTCAGGTACATGCCAAACCAGGAACTTTAAAACAACCTGCTTATATTCCTATACAGTTTGTTCATTTGACAGTTTTTGCAGGGGAATAAATCTCCCAAAAAATTTGAATGAATGAGGAATTTATATAGCGCTTTGTTGTGTATTGCTGTACACCCAAAGCACTTTACAATCATATGGGGGGTCTCTCCTCAACCACCACCAGTGTGCAGCATTCACCTGAATGATGCGATGGCAGCCACAGGACAATGGCGCCAGTACGCTCACCACACACCAGCTGACAAGGGCCAGTGGAGGGAATTTGGCCAGGACACCGGGGTTACACCTCTACTCTTTTTACGAGAAGTGCCATGGGATTTTTAATGACCATAGAGAGTCAGGACCTCGGTTTAATGTCTCATCCAAAGGACTGTGCTTTTTACAGTATAGTGGCCCCATCACTATACTGGGGTGTTAGGACTCACACAGACTACAGGCCCGCTGGCCTCACTAACACCTCTTCCAACAGCAACCTCGTTTTCCCAGGAGGTCTCCCATCCAGGTACTGACCAGGCTCAACCCAGCTTAGCTTCAGTGGGCAACCAGTATTGGGCTGCAGGGTAATATGGCTGTGGATATGGGACATTTTGATTATGGGAAGGGATTTATGATAGTTAAGATTTTAAAGACAAAGGCCAACTGAAAGAAGAATCTGCATCTATCTGCTCTACCACTTACTACATCTACTGATTTCCAGATGTACTGCTTACAGCACATGACAAACATGTACATATATGTACAAGTTTATCCTCCTGCACATGTGTTCCTGTACAGTAGTTCATCTGGTAACACTTGGTACCAGCAACACTGTAAAGCTGCTTGCTTTAAAGCAATCTTTTCTATAAAACACTGTCTAAATAATTGTGGCTTGACTTGACTGGAGTAGAGCTGGTGTGAACATATCCACATGCCATGATCAGATCATTTTTAACTGACTCACTACTGTAATTTTTGCTGTGTGTTTATTTTGTTATTGAGAGGAAAGCACACAACACAAATTTATGTATTCATCCAAAAGCCACTCTCAGCAGCATGAGCGGTGTGGGGATGTTCATTAACAGCATATCGCTGCAAATGAAAAAGACGAACAAACGAAAATTAACTTTGCTGTGAGTATATTGGCCTTTAACCTTTCAGAGCCAATCATGGGACATTTAATTTCCGAACTGCTGTGATATGTACAACAACCAACAAAATAAAGCGTTGCATAATTCACATTTATTTGTTTTGAATAAAACTGAACACGCTTTTAGCACCACTCACTGGGCATTTGACTTTGAAGGTGTCGTGAAACATGCAAGAAGCAAAGCATGTAATTTTGCAGAAATGTTCTGAATATAGGTTTTTACAGTGAACCAGGGTTGGCATGGTTTGTTGCTTTAGATATCTGCCATTTTTTTTGTTGCACTAATGTAAATGGCTAATATACGAAATAGCACTGCAATGTGATGTATACAGAGTAGGGTCCACATAAAAGGGTGTTTCATGACAGTCAAGTATATAAGCAGATTGAACACTTCATCAGATCCAGTTCCCATACAGGAAGATTGTTATCTCTTTTGCAGAAATTTCACTTTGAAAAATTTCTCACCCCTTTGAATCTTCTCAGAGTTAAACAATGCTTGGCAACTTGAATTAGAAAGTGTTATAATCTTGACAAAGACAGGAGTATATAAAACACGCTATTCCTTTCTTCATCCCCTAAATTGCTTTGTATATACAATGTTTTCTGCAGTCAGTTCAGATATTTTTATATCAGTTATTTGTATAGACACATACAAATAACAAAGAAAGCAGCCGCATGTGATTTGGTGCATTCAACATGACATACAACATTAAGTTAGAATTGCACATATGCAGTGTGATTTGGATACATGCTCTTGAATTAGCCATGATAGGTAGAAAACCTTGGTTAATCAATAAGGCTGAAACCACCAGCTGCCAAAGCTGCAAGTCATCTTTCATCTGCTGTCTAGACAGACTCAGGCCCTCTTTAGCCACGGCCAATCGACTTGCTCATTTTCACAACCAAGGGTGATCTGCAAGACCACGCTGCACACGTTTATTCCCTCCATGGCCAGACCAGAGATGTGCTTCAAAGCCACTATAAACAGGTAAAATGTCAGAGCATTCTGTCTGTTCTCCAACATACACCATCTTCATGCACCATCCAGAGTACAATGGCAGTTCCAAATAAGTGGTAGTTCACCCAAAAACAAAAATTGAATCTGTTTGGAATCTGTATGGCTTATGTTTTCAGTGGAATGTACAAAAACAGCTAAAACATTCTCCAAAACATTTGTGTTCCACAGAAGAAAATCATACAAATTTGGAATGACATAATTTTAATTTTTACTAAAATTATAAGCAAGCCTATTATTATTATTTACTAAAACTAAAAACATTTTTGTTAATAAAATATAGTTGAAACAAAATATATATATATATTAGATAAACAGAATGGCAACTAGCAGAAAAAAAGTTTAAGCTGAAGCAGTAAAATGGCTGGAAATAAATAAAAACTAATACTGAAATATAAATAAATTACGCCTAAATAGCAATATTAAATAATAATAATAATGAAAATGGTGAAAACACAAAACATTTTTACTAAAACTAAAATGAATACTGAAAACATAAAAAAAAATATTATTTGAAATATTAATAAAAACTACAATAGAATATAAATAATACTAAAATAACACCATAATAAAACGTTAGTTTAGTTAAATACAGTGAATTTTCTCTAGGAAAATACTGTAATTGTATATTTGTATTTGTGCTTGATGTTGTATTCATGTACAACTTATTTCTCAGAAAAAAAAAACACTGGCTAAGTTTAGACCTGCGGAGCATTTCGTGTTTACTCATGCCATCGGTGTTTACATCAGAACCTCTTGTGAAATGTCTGAGGATGGCCACAAAGCCAACTGTACCCATGCTTCTAAGGTCCTGCCATCAAAGATGTCCATAAATGTCTTATATATATGAGTGAGAATATTTTGGCTGTGCAGGAATGTAGTATGTTAAAAATAGCTACAGTAGCATGGAGATGCATGATTATGTTCCCACATCCCACATACTGTGTGAAAGACAAGTTTCACCCTCCTAATGTGCAGGTGTTGTTTCTTATATCTGCAGAATGTGTGGCTTATTGTCTAGATTAGGATTCCTCTAACTGCACCAAGGTTGCAGCTGGACCTGGCTTTGTGCAACACTGTTTACACTTGATTTCAGTTTAAGAGCTCACTTTTGTATGTGCACTTGTTAAACCTGACAATAATATGTTTGAAACCTTTAAAGGACCCTGTGAAAGCATGTATCTAGACAACATGGTGGGAAAACAGACCAATCCTTTTTCAATTCCAGATCAACCCTTTCTCCTAATCTAATCATCAAAAATAGTAGTTGGTTTCAATCAAGAAAATCTATAATATCCGATGATATATAAATGGTGATGTGAAAGGACTTTATTACACCACTATTGATAATTATGCAGTTACAGAAATATATTTCTGTCATGACAACTCTCTGAGAGTTTAGCATGGTAATGTACATGACAATGTGTTTGGTCTTGGCGGAATAGATCTGCTACGCTGCTGCTGCTGTGGCAGAGCATGTTCCAAGACTTACTACTACTGCCACAGACAAAATGTTAATTTTGTTCATGTTCATTGTTCATGTAAGAAATACTGCTGCTGTACATATAACATGAAATAACCCCCATGCAAAACATACATGAAATCACCCCATAGCAGATCTATACAGGTGGAGCTGGGGGAGGTGGAGGGTTTCTGAAGCGTGCTGCAACTGCTTCAGACGAGCATTTTAATGTCGAGCAGCAAGCTCATTGGCTGTTTATGTGAAAACAAACCAATCAGCTGCGCAATGTGAGTAATGATGTAATTATATCAGGTTGAGTTAGAAGCTATCGGCCTGTGCTATCTACAGTGTTGGGAAGGTTACTTTGGAAATGTAATAGGTTACAGATAACAAGTTACCCTACTTGAAATGTAATAAGTAGTATAACTTTTCAATTACTTTATTAAAGTAATGTAGCTGATTACATTTGTTTACTTTTTTATTACTTTTCTAAATTTCTAATGATTTCAACTGTTAATCATTTTCAAACATGCTAACCAGGCAGGGTTAACCTTAGTAGTAGTGCTAGTGCTTAGTAGTGCTCAACACTGATTACTGTCAGACTTTCAAAATTTTTCATCATCACTTGAATTAGGATTATAATATTTTAATTTTAAAGGAGACATTGGATGCAAAATATCTTCATTTGCATATAAATGTGTCTTAGCAGTGTGTGGACACAACCACCCTGCAATGATAAAAATTCACTCCTTTTTTTAATCCCCCAAAAACCTAAACAGTCTCAATTATCAAGCCATTTTGATTTTGGAGTGTATAACCAGCGCTCTCTTCCACCTTCAATACCACGACTGAGGTGAGACCCTTGAGCAAGACACCAAACCCCCAACTGCTCCCACTGCTGTGTGTGTTCACGGTGTGTATGTGTGCACACTGCTGTGTGTGTGTGCACTTGGATGGGTTAAATGCAGAGCACAGATTCCGAGTATGGGTCACCATACTTGGTCACACGTCACTTCACTTTCACTAAATTTGTTTATGTCTGGCTGTGCAAATAATTTTACTCCAGACTGCTTTCTGAATGAGTGACAATTCAAGGCAGGTTTTGTTAAAAAGTTCAAACTTAAAGATGGATCAGTACCCATTGTTCATGATCCAGCTGCACGGACCACTGAGACCATTTAAAGAATACCCTAAAGAATCATACCAACTTGTGGAAAATGGGCATCCGATGTCCCTTTTGAAGCACAGCCACCACAAAATCAGACTTACTTTAAAATCATTCTGAGGTTAAATACAGATTTAAAATCATAACAAGAAATAGTTTAATCGCTACGATACTAATTTTGAAATCAAATCTTTGCATAGCTACACTGGAATCTAACAATGCCTTAGAAAAAAAACAATTAATCTTTAAAAAATTAAAGCATATACATAAACCCATATAGGAAATATAAGAGTTATCGGATAAGCATGTTATAAACTTTTTACTATTTTAGAGCAGTCACTGCAATTTATGAAAGAAATCAATTAAATCTGTATGTGGGAGTGTGAGTTGTTAATTTTGTTCATGTTCATTGTTCATGTAAGAAATACTGCTGCTGTACATATAACATGAAATAACCCCCATGCAAAACATACATGAAATCACCCCATAGCAGATCTATACAGGTGGAGCTGGGGGAGGTGGAGGGTTTCTGAAGCGTGCTGCAACTGCTTCAGACGAGCATTTTAATGTCGAGCAGCAAGCTCATTGGCTGTTTATGTGAAAACAAACCAATCAGCTGCGCAATGTGAGTAATGATGTAATTATATCAGGTTGAGTTAGAAGCTATCGGCCTGTGCTATCTACAGTGTTGGGAAGGTTACTTTGGAAATGTAATAGGTTACAGATAACAAGTTACCCTACTTGAAATGTAATAAGTAGTATAACTTTTCAATTACTTTATTAAAGTAATGTAGCTGATTACATTTGTTTACTTTTTTATTACTTTTCTAAATTTCTAATGATTTCAACTGTTAATCATTTTCAAACATGCTAACCAGGCAGGGTTAACCTTAGTAGTAGTGCTAGTGCTTAGTAGTGCTCAACACTGATTACTGTCAGACTTTCAAAATTTTTCATCATCACTTGAATTAGGATTATAATATTTTAATTTTAAAGGAGACATTGGATGCAAAATATCTTCATTTGCATATAAATGTGTCTTAGCAGTGTGTGGACACAACCACCCTGCAATGATAAAAATTCACTCCTTTTTTTAATCCCCCAAAAACCTAAACAGTCTCAATTATCAAGCCATTTTGATTTTGGAGTGTATAACCAGCGCTCTCTTCCACCTTCAATACCACGACTGAGGTGAGACCCTTGAGCAAGACACCAAACCCCCAACTGCTCCCACTGCTGTGTGTGTTCACGGTGTGTATGTGTGCACACTGCTGTGTGTGTGTGCACTTGGATGGGTTAAATGCAGAGCACAGATTCCGAGTATGGGTCACCATACTTGGTCACACGTCACTTCACTTTCACTAAATTTGTTTATGTCTGGCTGTGCAAATAATTTTACTCCAGACTGCTTTCTGAATGAGTGACAATTCAAGGCAGGTTTTGTTAAAAAGTTCAAACTTAAAGATGGATCAGTACCCATTGTTCATGATCCAGCTGCACGGACCACTGAGACCATTTAAAGAATACCCTAAAGAATCATACCAACTTGTGGAAAATGGGCATCCGATGTCCCTTTTGAAGCACAGCCACCACAAAATCAGACTTACTTTAAAATCATTCTGAGGTTAAATACAGATTTAAAATCATAACAAGAAATAGTTTAATCGCTACGATACTAATTTTGAAATCAAATCTTTGCATAGCTACACTGGAATCTAACAATGCCTTAGAAAAAAAACAATTAATCTTTAAAAAATTAAAGCATATACATAAACCCATATAGGAAATATAAGAGTTATCGGATAAGCATGTTATAAACTTTTTACTATTTTAGAGCAGTCACTGCAATTTATGAAAGAAATCAATTAAATCTGTATGTGGGAGTGTGAGTGAAAATCAGATGTAAACCCCTTTGTAATCCTTAACATTTTCATAAGTAACTTTAATTTAATTACACATTTTTTCTCAGTAACTGTAACTGATTACATTTTTATTTTGAAATAAAATTACGTAATTCCGTTACATGTAACTAGTTACTCCCCATCACTGGCCATCTACCATTTCATTACAGAACTTTGTATAAGAGGGCAGGTGGGCTCGGTAGAAATCACGTTCTTGGGGGCCCTAGATAGAAATGACTTTAGCATTGGTTATTTAAGGGGCAGAGGCTCTTTTTTCACATTTTTTTATGTTGCTGCCTTATGATAAACTGGTTTAAATTTATTTTTTCCCCACATCAATCTACACTCCATACACCACCAAAATGGTAAAGCAAAAAACTGGTTTTTAACATCTTTGCAAATTTATTAAAAATAAAAAACTTAAATGATTCCATTGCATAAGTACTCATACCCTTATCTGGGACAGTTGGAATTTAGTTCAGGAGCATTCATATTGCTTGTAGATGTTACTACATTTTGAGTGAAGTTAACCTGTGGCAAATTCAATTGAATGGATAGGATTTGAAAAGGCACACACATCTTAATTAAAGGTCTAACAGCTGATAATGCATATCAGAGCAAAAATCAAGCCCTGAGGTCAAAAGAACTGCCTGTAGAGCTCAGAAACAGGTTTGCGTCAAGCCACACATCTGGGGCAGAGTACCGAAAAAAAGTCTGCTGCATTGAAGGTTCACAGAAGCATGTAGTCTCTGTTACCCTTAGTGGAAGAAGTTTGAAACAACTAGGACTCTTCCTTGAGCTGGCCTCCATGGCCAAACTGAACAACTGATGGAGAAGGGCTTTGGTTAGACTGGTGACCAAGAACCTGATGGTCACTCTAGTTGAGCTCCATGATCATATGTGGAGATAGGAGAAATCTACACAAGGACAAACATCACTGCAACACTCCACCGATCTGGGCTTTATGGCGGTGTGGCAAGACTCAATTATCTCTTCAGGTAAGACACATGAAAACACACTTGTAATTTGCAAAAAAGTACCTAATGGACCCTCGGACTCTGAAAAAACAAGATTATCTGGTCTGATGAACTTCAATTCTACATCATGTTTGGAGGAAAGCAGGAAATGCTCATCACCTGCAGAGTACCATCCCAAAAGTAAAGTGTGCTGGTAGCAGCCTCATGCTGTGGGCTGTTTTTCAGCAGCAGGGACTGAGGGACTCGTCAGAGTAGAAGAAAAACTCAATGCATCAAAATATAGAGATAGCCTTAATGAAAACCTAATCCAGAGCATTCAGAACCTCAGACTGGGCAGAAGGTTCACCTTCCAACAGGACAATGACCCTAAGCACACAGCAAGAGGGCAAGAGGGCCACAGCTGGGATTGAACCCAATCAAATATTTCTGGAGAAACCTGAAAATGTGTGTCTGCCCTCATCCAACCTGACAGAGCTTGAGAGGTGAAGAGGTGAGGAGAAGAATGGCAGATCATTTCCAAATGATGATGAGAAATGCTTGTCGAATCAAACAAAAAAGACTTGAAGCTGTAAAGGTGCTTCAGCTAAATATTTGGTTATAGATACTTTTGCAATGTACTTATTTCAGTTTTTGTTTTTTTATATAAATTTACAAAGTTGTGACAACGCAAGGCACTGACTATATATTATATACTATGTACGATATGGCTATGTATTGACACTCCACCTTATGCTTACGTCTATATGTCTATATATTAAGTACTAGATGTGCCAATTTTTAAGCACAAATCATACTAATGATTTCCACACTGGAAAATATCCCTGAAAGACTGGGCCTTTCAATGACTACAAACAAAAACAAATTCTCAGTGACTGTTCGAATCAAATCACAGCTGCAGTGTAGCTCTCAAATTCGACCCCTGAGGGCAGACTCTGGCTTTGCTAGTCAGGAGGCAGTGGTGTTTTAGTTTCATTCACACACCGATGACTGCTAAGTGATTTTCCTAGACATGCTGTTCTCTGCCAGAGAAGAAACTAAAGCCTTCGGGTGGAGTTCACAGCTGTGAGTCTGTGTCTGAACGCATGGGCCGAAAGCACACTGATGAACTCCATCATGTGTAGCCTCTTTTGTGTCTAACCCTGTTGGCATAAGCAGGGCTTCCACGAGGCCACGGAGAGGGAGCGCGAGGGGAAACTTGGAACGAGGCAATAAGTAAATAAATGTTCTGTCTGAAAAAAAGTGGGCTTCGCTGTAACAGTCCTGTACTCTTATCCCCACAAATGTGAAGTTATTGTTTGTTTGACTGCATGATCATTAAACGTGGTCTAATTACCTGTGGCAGTGGTGACTGTTGATGTTATAGATTAAAATTTGGATTTGAGAGAACTGAAAGACTTGAAATAACATGAGGAGACCACATTTCTTGATGGCTGATGGATATTCCTTTGTCTTAAAACACAAAGAATGAATCCTTGGTCAAGTAAGGAGACGACAGACATCTTTTCTGTTAAATGAGATGGCCAAAGCGTGTGTGGTGCGCAAAAATGAATATCTGTCCATTGTGCATCAGTAAGAGGAAAGCAGGAAATGCTCATCACCTGCAGAGTACCATCCCAAAAGTAAAGTGTGCTGGTAGCAGCCTCATGCTGTGGGCTGTTTTTCAGCAGCAGGGACTGAGGGACTCGTCAGAGTAGAAGAAAAACTCAATGCATCAAAATATAGAGATAGCCTTAATGAAAACCTAATCCAGAGCATTCAGAACCTCAGACTGGGCAGAAGGTTCACCTTCCAACAGGACAATGACCCTAAGCACACAGCAAGAGGGCAAGAGGGCCACAGCTGGGATTGAACCCAATCAAATATTTCTGGAGAAACCTGAAAATGTGTGTCTGCCCTCATCCAACCTGACAGAGCTTGAGAGGTGAAGAGGTGAGGAGAAGAATGGCAGATCATTTCCAAATGATGATGAGAAATGCTTGTCGAATCAAACAAAAAAGACTTGAAGCTGTAAAGGTGCTTCAGCTAAATATTTGGTTATAGATACTTTTGCAATGTACTTATTTCAGTTTTTGTTTTTTTATATAAATTTACAAAGTTGTGACAATTCTGTTTTTGCTTTGTCAGTATGGTGTATGGAGTGTAGATTGATGTGGGAAAAAAAGTAATTTAAAGCAGTTAAACATAAGGCAGCAACATAACAAAACAAGAAAAAAATGAAAAAACTTTCGCAAGGCACTGTATATATGACTATATATTATATACTATATACGATATGGCTATGTATTGACACTCCACCTTATGCTTACGTCTATATATCATCTCAATAAGTACTAGATGTGCCAATTTTTAAGCACAAATCATACTAATGATTTCCACACTGGAAAATATCCCTGAAAGACTGGGCCTTTCAATGACTACAAACAAAAACAAATTCTCAGTGACTGTTCGAATCAAATCACAGCTGCAGTGTAGCTCTCAAATTCGACCCCTGAGGGCAGACTCTGGCTTTGCTAGTCAGGAGGCAGTGGTGTTTTAGTTTCATTCACACACCGATGACTGCTAAGTGATTTTCCTAGACATGCTGTTCTCTGCCAGAGAAGAAACTAAAGCCTTCGGGTGGAGTTCACAGCTGTGAGTCTGTGTCTGAACGCATGGGCCGAAAGCACACTGATGAACTCCATCATGTGTAGCCTCTTTTGCGTCTAACCCTGTTGGCATCAGCAGAGCTTCCACGAGGCCCCTGAGAGGGAGTGTGAGGGGAAACTTGGAACGAGGCAATAAGTAAATAAATGTTCTGTCTGAAAAGAGTGGGCTTCTCCGCAACAGTCCTCTACTCTTAGACCATCCCCCACAAATGAGAAGTGATTGTTTGTTTTACTGTGTGATCATTAAACGTGGTCTAATTACCTGTGGCAGTGGTGACTGTTGATGTTATAGATTAACATTTGGATTTGAGAGACCTGAAAGACTTGAAATAACACAGGGAGACCACATTTTTTGATGGCTAATGGATATTCCTTTGTCTTACAACAACGCAAGGAATGAATCCTTGGTCAAGTAAGGAGGCGACAGATATCTTTTCTGTTAAATGAGATGGCCGAAGCGTGTGTGGTGAGCATAAATGAACATCTGTCCAGCGTGCATCAGTAAAATGAGGGCAGGTGCAGTGAGGTCATAGTAAAGGCTGTTTATTAGTATGTTCACACTGAATTTGGATTGGCCTGCTGATGGAGGTTGATGTTTTGGCTGTCGATGTTACTACACAATTGACATTTCTTTTTAAATGGTGTACCAATCTAGACATATGGGGTAGATCTAACACTATGATTTCCCCACAGGGAGCACAGACTGTCAGATAAAAAACAACAGCTTTCACAATGTAGCTGTATGTCGTTTTCATTTCTCACAATTCTAGGCTTTAAAGACTATCACTTCCAAGAAAGTTGGGAAACCACTGCCGTTTGTGTGGAGGATGGGGCTGCTTCTGCGTCACGTTGCTTTAATTTGTCCTCCGGCTGCCAAAGAAAATTATTCAACTGCTGAGGGGGTTTTGCTTTTGGCTCACTAACTGCTATGGCACACTGGATTGGCTTGATTCCGACGCTGAACAAGTGCAATCTGTACAATCTAATGAATTATTATAAATAAGACAAAGAAAATAAAGTGGAGAGCAATAGCCCTAAAGTATAAAACTGCTGGACTTCCCCCAGTTAGTCTTGAATGTCCTAATTACTGACTATTTAAGCCAGTATAAGACTATTGTTTTATTGTAACTACATACTTTATGGTGCAGTTTAAAAGACAGACCTTTAAACCAGTTTATAGTCTTTAAAAACAAACTCAGTTTAGGTGATTGATTACCAAGAGGTTATCAAGGTATTGATTACCAAGGTACATATCTACCTCACTATGTGGAAATATTTGCATAATGCTGCCCAAATGTACACGCAAAGAAAGAAGGCGTGGTTTCAGTAACCGCAGTTAGTGTTGAAGCAGCCATGTCAGAGAGAAGCTGTGTGTTTCTAGGCGAAAGCAAAAGCACTTTATTTGGCCTTCTGAAAGTAGACGCATTTAGGAATCTTTAAGATTACTTACAACAGAACAGCAATGCATTTTATGGACGACGTTTCGTGAACCTAGGAGAGGAGGTAATTCTGACTTTGCTATGACAATCTGGCGCTTCTGAATCAGCTACTGTTTTGTTATTAGTTTAAGTATTTGCTATTGACTGTTCAAATGCAGAGTTTTGTGCATCGTGTGTGTGTGTGCGCGCGCGCGAGAGAGAGAGAGTTAGAGGGGGTCACATCACAGTGGAGTCAACTGTCTTAACCGTGGCTTGTGTACTGCAAACACATACCAGCTTCATCACTGTGTCTGTCACGT
>NW_015505301.1:887804-895846 GCF_001515645.1 Sinocyclocheilus grahami | reverse complement strand
TATATATATATATATATTTTTTTTTGCCATTTTATGCTTTTATTGAGATAGGACAGGTGGACAGGAAACAAAGTATGAGAGAGAGAGGGGGATGGGATTGGGAAAGGTCCATGAGCCAGGACTCAAACCTCGCTGCCCACGAGGCCATCAGCACAGACAATGACTGATTGTTCAATCATTTATTTAACCGATTCATTGAAAAAACACTTTTTTAAAGATATTTTTTACATATTTTAGTATCAACATCAGACAACACTCGGACAGATTTCTTACCTGCATGCATCTCAAGGTGATTAGTTTTGCTCAGATTTTGCTCATCTCTAACAATTCACTTGTTTGATTTGTTACAAAAAACACTTCAGGAATAAAACAAGTTATATAAATGGGCTATGAAGAATTTATTTATTGAAGTTATTAAAGGATTTGTTCAAAAACACTGACTGAACCATGCAAAAACGAAACAAGTGATGAAAATGAATCATTGAATAATTCACTCAAGCAGTTAGTTCAAAAACGCTGAATCGTGCAGTCATGAAACAAGTGATAAAAATGAGTCATTAAATAATTCACTCAAACGACTTGTTAAAAAACACTGAATAATTTAGGAATGAAACAAGTGATCATTAAATCATTAAATAATTCACTCAACACTGAATCCATCCAGAATGAACAGCGCTACTGTGATTTGCAGTTGTTTTGCTGCTGTTTGTTTGGAACAGTTTTTGTCAGTGTAAAAACAAAGTAACTGGGAATAAATGTGTCTAAAATGTTTTACATTCTTGTTTATTAAAGTGTTGTATATCATGCACTGCCTCCTAGTTATTCCAGTAGGTTTGTGAATATGTGGCTTAATAAAGTCCTAGTTCACCACACAAAAGAGGGCCATCTTTTCTTTTTCTTTTTTCTTCTTACTTTAAAAGGGTACATCAGTGTTTTTAGTTTTACAACCAGTTTGCAAGAGTGGTAGGTTGTGACAACAGCACTCTTCATGCTTTTTGTACTAATAATTTGTACACGGTTATTGATAAATTGTAGATTTCTAAAAGATTTTAATTTTAAGTCAATAAATATCAGACCATTATATTAATATCTGAGACACCCTGTACTAAAAACAGTTACAGGCATTTAAACAAAATTAGTTACAACACTCTTTGGTTTATTAATACTCATATATTTTGTTAATTTGGAGCCTCTAATTAATTATCCATTGCAATGGACTAAGCTGCATTTCGGGGTCACAGGATTATTCACTTGCTTATCTTCTGTTTTCTTTTCTACTCACGCCAGATGTGCAAACTAAAAGCAGATGTTTTGATTAAGCCTGCTTGGATCTGCCATCAGATGATGTGATGTCACGCTTCAGGTGACGGATGGGGCGGAACCCCGCGCACCTTCAACACTTCCTGAACCGGTACCTCAGCCGTATATAAACCCGCAGCGCTTCTCAGCAGGGAGAGAGAGAGAGAAGTCTCGAGTTCACAGAGAGTCAAAGCAAAGCTGCTGCTGGACAGACTCAGGCAATAAGGAGACGTGTTTATGTCCACAGGCTGCTCTAGCATCTCTGAGAAGGTAGGAACATTTTTGTGCTCGAGCAATCTTTATACTTAGATTGTATGTTGGTAAACTGATGCGTGGATTGTAGAGGCAAATGTGTTTAGAGATAAATGTTGAATTTCATGTTAGTTATTTTAAGGAAAACTGTTTTTATTTCTATGCATGTCAAATCCTTTTGCAAAAATCAATACAAGTTTATATGAATGTTCAGTCAGCCTTTTTCATTTTATTTTTTTTAAAGTGTGTCATTTTTTTTATGACACTGGTGGCTAATGTTGACAGTAATATTGAAGACTTTTTTATTTGCTGCCTTATTTTGAAAAGTGGTGTCAAAGTTAAAACCTGCATTCATAAGTTTATTGCACAATCAATATGAATTGAATTACTGAACTCATACAATTGAGTAGAAATGGTATTCTGAAAAAAAAATTGAAAGCAAAGATGTAATAATGATAAAAATGTATTTATATTGTTGGCTCTATGGTACAGGAAGGGTCAAATGACATAATACAGTTTATTGCGTTCTCTAATGAATGGCAATCATTTATATTTCACATGCAGATTGTGCAAAAGGAATAGAAACCTCTCGCCACATCCCAGCCATCAATCATGAATGAAAACCGCTTGGCTATCGACATGCTGCTCTTGTGTATATCCTGTGGAGCAAGTGCACTGGCAGCCTTCAGTCCCACTGCCTCTTCATCTCTTCCAGCAACCAATTTCACTGATATTGGCTCTGCGCCTCCAAAATATCTCACTGAGGCCGCAAACCTTCCCAAAACCAGACGGAAACGTTATATTTCCCAGAACGATATGCTTGCGATACTTGATTACCATAATAAAGTCCGAGGGAAAGTTTTCCCCCCAGCCTCAAACATGGAATATATGGTAAGTCACTTACAATAATTACTTTGACATTTTTGAAATAAGTAGCCTATGATACAATCAAGAATAGTTTGGACTTTAGTAAAAAATTCTGCTTGTTTTGAACTTTTGCTCTACACCCTCACAGCAGTTCACTGGGTTCAGTTGTTTTATTTATTTCATTGTATAATTACCTGGCACTTTGCCTGGAAAGCGCATTGCTGCTGTTGTAGCTGGACACGTGAGTGTTGCACATGTAACGGCGCTCATCACAGGATGCAGAAATGACATACTTCTCTGTGTCCATTTGGCACTAGCAGCTGTTGAGCAGATTTAATTGGCTCGGACCACCAAAGTAGATCCTCTTCAACATAGATCAATGTGCTAAGACTACAGCTAAGCATTGAAATACTTCCAAAAGTGCACAGTCATGGCAAGTGCTGTAGTGTATCAGATATGTTTCAGTAGACCCAAATGTTAGATTTTCTTGAATAATTCTCTGATTTGACCAAGATTAAAGGGGTAAAGCTTATTGAATAATCTACTGTGGTGAATACAACTACAATTTTCCAACATAAAATACATTTTTGTTAATGCATATCCATCCGTGTTATTGTTTGGGGAAACTGTGCTATTGTGGACATAATTTCATTTCTGTGGGTGGGAATTTTAAGAAACCCATCATTAAAATGAAGAATAATTTCTGCAATTATGCAAATAATAAATTAATTTATTTTAGTGGACTGATAAAAGTGTATTACACGTCTCAGGTCTGGGATGACACTCTTGCAAAGACGGCTGAACAGTGGGCGTCCTCGTGTATTTGGGAGCACGGTCCTCGCAATCTTCTTAGATTTCTGGGTCAGAATCTTTCAGTCCGAACAGGAAGGTATGCATCTTCACCACCATCATTCCCAGTTTATGATCAGTGATGTTTCCTATGGTTATTTTCCACTATACCAATGGCCATTTGGGCCTGAAAGAGCAAGGAAAGCATTTCATCACACCATAATGAGATTTTGATGCTATGTTTGGATTGTTTACAGATACAGGTCCATTTTGCAGCTGGTAAAGCCCTGGTATGATGAAGTGAAGGACTATTCTTTTCCCTATCCTCGAGACTGCAATCCCAGATGTCCCCTTAAGTGCTACGGGCCTATGTGCACTCATTATACACAAGTGAGTTGATTATGATGATGTTTGTATAATTAATTATATCTTCAGCTACACAACCATTCAAAAGTTTGGGGTCAGTTATATATGCATTTTATTATTTATATGCATGTGGGTTTTTTATGAATACTTTTATTCAGCAAAGGAGCATTATATTGTTCAAAAGTGACTGTAAAGGCATTTAAAAGACTTCTGTTAAAAAAAAATAAAATGCTGTTCTTTTGAACTTTCTATTCATAAAATAATTCTGGAAAAAAGATATCACCGTTTCACAAAAATATTAAGCGGCGCAACCGTTTTCAACATTGATAATAATAAGAAATGTTTCACCAAATCAGCATGTTAGAATGATTTCTGAAGGACCATGAGACACTGAAAACTGGAGAAAAGGCTGCTGAGAATTCAGCTTTGCCATCACTGGAATAAATTACTTTTTAAAATATATTAAAAAAAGAACATGGTTATTTTAAAATTTAAATAATATTTCAGAATATTCCTGTTTTTATTGTATTTTTAAGAAAACAAATGCAACTTTGTTGAGCATAGGAGACTTTTTGAACGGTGGTAAATATCATTCAAATTTGACCGTTGCTCACTTTTTGCTTATGTTTTTACCAGATGGTGTGGGCAACCTCAAATAAAGTAGGATGTGCCATCAACACATGCCATAATATGAATGTTTGGGGCTCAGTATGGAAGAGGGCAACATACTTGGTGTGCAACTATTCTCCAAAGTAAGTATATGTTTTCTTGTGCTTTAGCTAAGCTAAACGGCTAAACCCAAGAGTGAAAATCTTCAGTAACATAATTAGGCTAAGCTAGCAACCTGACACGTCTCTGTTAAAAACATTTTTGACGTGGACATACATGGGGCCTTCTGGTTCAAAGACCTAGATGACCTCTTGCATTCCTGCCATATGTGGAATTTTAGCGGAATTCTACCTCTAATTCCAGAATCAAAGCACCATAATCTTGTGTGGCTGGTGACTTGTGACTGACTTGTGACCTCCTTTTTTCAGTCTTCTGAGGCGGCACACTTGAGCAAATTCTTAGGCTACTGCAGAGCAAGTTATTTATAAACTCTAGTTAAGACCCGACTTGCTAGCTGAGAGCTAGTTAAAGTAGATCCAGATTGATTTAAAGCTTGTCTTCTCAATGTAGAAACACAGTTAGAAATGGAAATGTGAAGTCTAGTAATTGCATTTGTCCTTTTCAAACCATCAAACGCCTCATAAAGCACAATTTTAAATATGAAAACGTATGTGGTTCTCTTTGTCCATTGGTGTGTCATTGACCGTTGTTGCTATTGTTGTTTACAGGGGGAACTGGATTGGCGAGGCCCCGTATAAAGTAGGTGTTCCTTGCTCCATGTGCCCTCCGAGCTATGGAGGATCATGCAGTAACAACATGTGCTTCCCTGCTGTGAACTCAAATTACCTGCACTGGTTTAAATAAACACAGACAGACAGAATGCACATGCCCCATCACAGAGACACTGTCCCTCATGGGAATTTGCACAACATTCCTGCATCACTATGTTTTTTTTTATTATATATGGGCCATATAGGACCATGGGCTGCAAGGCAGCATTTTTTTAAAGGTATGTACATAACTTATTTTTCAATGTTTATACCATGTATTATATTGTTTTGTGTATAAACCCAATGGTTTATTTCCTGAGAGGGACTCTACTGTGATCTGTCAAGACATGATTGGTGCTTACAGTATTCAACTGTAAAGGCCTATTCACACCAAGGACGATAACGATATAGTTCTAAAAACCGTTAAAGAATAGCAGAATACACACCACAGCTATAACGATAAAGGCACAGAGAGACGATATTGTTGGAATCACTTTTTTCACGATTTTTTTCCAGCTGATGAACGACGCAAACATTGACACCCAATCAGAATCCATCTTGCTACAATGAGCTCAAGAATTTAAAGCAGCAGATGAACGTGTGCTTAGAATAAACAGACGATATTATTTTTTTTATCTTTATAGTTATCATTCTTGGTGTGAACGGGGCTTAACTGTACTCGGAGAACACAAGGCGCAATTGCCAAAACTCCCATCAGGCTTTGTTGGCAAGTCTAACATTGCAAATTGTCTGTAGTGCCAGACTAGTCTTAACAGTCTTAAAGGGCTAGTTCACCCAAAATGAAAATTCTGTGGTTTACTCGTTCGTTAACTCGTATGGCTTTCTTTCATCTGTGGAAGACCAAATAAGATAATTTGTAGAACTAGATAATTTTCAGCTGTTTTTGTGTACATTATGAAAGTCAGAAAAGTAATATGGAATAATTTCACACCTCCTTTATGTCCTTTTTGGAGTTTGAAAGTTTTGGAACCCATTGACTTTAATTGTATGCACAGAAACTGCTAAATCATTTTGGTTTATTTTTATTTATTTTTTTGTGTCCCACAGTCATTTGACTCATCTTCATGTCGTTCCAAACTTGTATTACTACTACTTTTTTTTTCTTTTTCTTTTTCTGCACAACATAAAACAAGATATTTTGAAAAATGTTGGTAACCAAACCGTTTCGGTTTCCATTGACTTCCATTGCATGGACTAAAAATATAATAGAAGTCAGTAGGAAACAACTATTTGGTTACCAGCATTCTTCAAAGTATGTTCTTTTGCTCATGCAGGTTTGGAACAACATTCAAAATATCTCGTAAATAATGACCGAATTTTCATTTTTGGGTAAACTATCCATTTAAATCAATGCAATCAATTTACTTTAGTTCATGCAGCCTGTTTTGTGTGATGTCATATAACCCTTGGCTTTTTGGTGCTTCAGTTCAGATGTTAAGCTAGCTCTTCTTGAACTGAGCTGGAACACAACAGTACTTCGCTGGTTTGAATATACTCACTTGCATTCTTGGAAATGCTTTGCTTTGGGTCTTCCTTTTTGGAAGGTTTCCACATGCTTAAAGCCTACAAACGTGTTTTTGGGGCTTCGAAATCGTGGAATGTTGATTAGAAATAATTTGGAAAAAACTGCATTTTGCAACCCCAGAAAGAGCATTTAGTGAGATGGCTAATCATGCTGTACCCTCATGAAATGTTGAGGCGGATTAACATGGAAACATGTTTGATGTGTAAGTGCACCTTAATTTTTTTTTTTTTAAATGTTTTTATTTAGAAAGCTGTCATTAATGGTGATTTTATCATTTGTGCATACATTTTGTTATGATTTCAGCAGAATAGTCTCTACAATGCATGCATGACAGTGGCACACTATTGCATTGTATTGCATTGTGTAGATTTCACTCTTTGAACTGCATCACACAAGCACTTAGGAAATCTACCAGGCAATACTTTGCAGTAATCTGGACATGGAGGAGGGGATATAAAGAGTTATTTATCCCCCCCCCCCCTCCCCACCATAGATTCAGCTTGGTCAACATGACTTCATTTATTGAAATTGTATTTTCTGTTCTGTAAAATATTATTTTTAATTTTGTCATAGACTGCATCTCTTACTGTGTTAATATGTCTTTGCAGACCTCGGATTATTATTATTTTTTTTTTAAAATTTCCCCCCCAAATGTGCTAAACAAGTTATGGTGCTAGATTTAATGAGCATAATGTTAAATGTGTCTATTTGCACCTATTGTTAACGCATCATATACAGTACATAAATGGCAACTGTATTTCAGTAACCCTTTATTTATCATTTAAAATAAGATGTACATAGCCTTTTTATACAAATCTTTTTTTTAAATATAAAATTTGTTATTTAAACTTGTCATTTTTGTGCCTCATTGCAAAGCTCTAACACGATTTAAAAGTTTGGGGTCAGTAATATTTTAAGAAATTAATACTATTATTCCGCAAGGGTGCATTAAATTGCTCAAAAGTGACAGTAAATTAATTTATGGTGTCACAGATTTCGATTTTAAATAAATGCTGTTTATTTGAACCTTCTATTCATAAAATAATCCTGACAAAGTATCCACAAAAATATTAAGCAGCTTTTTTTTTTTATAAACTGATAATAACAAGAAATGTTTCTTAGGCACCAACTCCGCATATTAGAATGGTTTCTGAAGGATCATGTGACACTAAAGACTGGGGTAATGGCTGCTGAATAAAACATATTTTAAACTAGAAGTAGAAAAGTTGTATTTGTATGTGTGTGTGTCTATATATATAGACTGAAGTATTATTTGACAGACTTTTTTTTTTTTAATAATTTTTAATCAAATAAATGCAGCCTTTGTTAGCATAAGGAACTTCGATCATTCAAAGATCTTACCGACCCCAAACTTTTGAAAGCTTTCAAATAACACCCATCAGCAACAAATATTTTTGGTGAGAATTTTGGATCCAGACTAGTTGTTGAAAGAGACATCATCAGTGCAGGTCGAGGGTTGAAACGATTTTGGCCTTCGGCCTGCAAACAAATACAATCAGAAACCTAATAATTATTTGAAGTAT
>NW_015505301.1:864267-886832 GCF_001515645.1 Sinocyclocheilus grahami | reverse complement strand
TTTTTCCCCCCCCCCCCCTCCCCACCATAGATTCAGCTTGGTCAACATGACTTCATTTATTGAAATTGTATTTTCTGTTCTGTAAAATATTATTTTTAATTTTGTCATAGACTGCATCTCTTACTGTGTTAATATGTCTTTGCAGACCTCGGATTATTATTATTTTTTTTTTTAAATTTCCCCCCCAAATGTGCTAAACAAGTTATGGTGCTAGATTTAATGAGCATAATGTTAAATGTGTCTATTTGCACCTATTGTTAACGCATCATATACAGTACATAAATGGCAACTGTATTTCAGTAACCCTTTATTTATCATTTAAAATAAGATGTACATAGCCTTTTTATACAAATCTTTTTTTTAAATATAAAATTTGTTATTTAAACTTGTCATTTTTGTGCCTCATTGCAAAGCTCTAACACGATTTAAAAGTTTGGGGTCAGTAATATTTTAAGAAATTAATACTATTATTCCGCAAGGGTGCATTAAATTGCTCAAAAGTGACAGTAAATTAATTTATGGTGTCACAGATTTCGATTTTAAATAAATGCTGTTTATTTGAACCTTCTATTCATAAAATAATCCTGACAAAGTATCCACAAAAATATTAAGCAGCTTTTTTTTTTTATAAACTGATAATAACAAGAAATGTTTCTTAGGCACCAACTCCGCATATTAGAATGGTTTCTGAAGGATCATGTGACACTAAAGACTGGGGTAATGGCTGCTGAATAAAACATATTTTAAACTAGAAGTAGAAAAGTTGTATTTTTATGTGTGTGTGTCTATATATATATATATATAGACTGAAGTATTATTTGACAGACTTTTTTTTTTTTTAATAATTTTTTATCAAATAAATGCAGCCTTTGTTAGCATAAGGAACTTCGATCATTCAAAGATCTTACCGACCCCAAACTTTTGAAAGCTTTCAAATAACACCCATCAGCAACAAATATTTTTGGTGAGAATTTTGGATCCAGACTAGTTGTTGAAAGAGACATCATCAGTGCAGGTCGAGGGTTGAAACGATTTTGGCCTTCGGCCTGCAAACAAATACAATCAGAAACCTAATAATTATTTGAAGTATGTGTTTTATAGAATTCTAAACAATACCACCACCCTTGCTGACTATTTAAATTAATGTTGTATTTATACTTTTTAATCAGACTGCTTGTTGGCATATTTTGTATTGTTGAATAAAGCTGAAAACCATTTTGCTTCACAGTTTGTTTTTCTTCAAATGTGTTAATCAGAAATCTTAATCAGTCCCATATTCCCTCCTTTTTTCTCTGTCCACCCGTCCCCTTCTCTCGTTTTCTCTCCCCTCTCTCTCTACACTGAAACAGACAGAGCTGATAGTAATTATGGGATCTTCTGAGGAATTCTTTCTCATCTCTGCTCTTTTGATGCTCCATTTACAGTTTCACTTAAGCATTGTAATTTAAAGACCACTTCCTTGATAAGAAAACGTTGACTTTGGCCCAGCCGATACCCATCTATAAACAATATGTATATGATCTTCCAAGAGGGGCCCTCGGGTCTGCAATGGAGTGAATGAAACCGATGAACTCTGTGAAAGCTACAGGTTCTGCCTCGTGCCCTCACTTGTGAGAGGGTGGGGCGAGCAGGCAGACAGACTCTCAACGCTACCAAATTCAGCAGATTTGGGAAAAGTATGCAGATTTCACAGGGAAATGTGATGCCATAAATGTTTTGATCTATTGGACAGGCACAGCTGTTCTTCTACAGACATCCAGCTGTGAGAAGAGGCAGATTCCTGCCAATGGCTTACAAAGAATAACAAGTCATTGTACCCTTTTCTAAACCTTATGGTATGCGGTAGCTGTGCAGAAATTATGCCAAAACATTAAAAAGGTAGTGTTTCACAGGAAGGATGAAGTGGGTGTACAGTAATACTGAATGGGCAGGCTACGTCAGGCATCAAAAATGGACCATTTACTAGCTTTTATACTGGTCTTATTGTGCACAATTCATTGTTTTTTATTGATTTATTCAGTGTTTTAAATAAAAAATTGTTAGTCCTAATAATCTTTAATCAAAATGTATTAATGCACTTCCTCTCAAAATACTTTCCTTTCCCGCTAACGTCAATCTGATGGAACTGATGGGTAAAATATCCAAGCATGTCATCTGATTCTCTCCAACTGTGTAGCAAACAGAAAGGGTGACAAAGTCTATTTTTCGTCTGCTTCTGTCCCGAAACTCTGACACCTATCCTCAGACAAATATCATTACTGGCCTGCCAAATGCAGATGTGCAGAGCTTGTCATATTATACCCAAAAACACTTAAGGCTTTAAGGCACTATCCAAAGGTGTTTCAACTAAGTACAGAGAAGTGAATACTTATGCAATGTAATTATCTCAGTTTTCCCTTTTTAATAAATTTGCACAGTCATCACAAGTCATTATGCTGTACAAAGAAAATATTCAGATAATATATTTAAAAATATATTTAAAAATATATTATATGAAATATTCTTAACTATTAATAAATATATAAAAAAGCAATACATTAAATGTACGTTATTACCCCCTGAAGTACATTTTATAATTCAATATAATGATATATTCTATTTTTTACATTTCTATTTTTTTTCCTTTTTAATAAATTTGTAAAGTTATTAGAAATATATTGTTTGCTTTGTCGTTATTGTTACATATCCGGTCCATGAACTTCCGTCTGCTAGCCATCAGAGGTCACCCTTTTCATTTTCATTGACTCTCGCACTACACACTGTTGCATATCACCCCGGACTACATATCCCATCATTCATTGCACTGATTGCACACAGCACTGATTGCACACAGCTGTTTCATTGATTGCACACAGCTGTTTCATATCACTCACTCACTATTTTACACTCACTCTGATCCCTTCCCAGGGCCGAATAATTTTGGGCGCTTATCATTCGATAGCTACACTACAGAGCCCTCGTTAATTTACCCTGCCTTAGCCTAGCCTAGTCTTGCCTTGTCTGTTTTCACGGTTTCTGATCCTTGCCTGGTTTCCTGGATTTATCCCTTTAGCCTTGTCCCTGTTGATTCTGTCCGCCGTTCGTTGACCTTCGCTAGCCCTAGGATTATTCTTGTATGGTATGCGGTAGCTGTGCAGAAATTATGCCAAAACATTAAAAAGGTAGTGTTTCACAGGAAGGATGAAGTGGGTGTACAGTAATACTGAATGGGCAGGCTACGTCAGGCATCAAAAATGGACCATTTACTAGCTTTTATACTGGTCTTATTGTGCACAATTCATTGTTTTTTATTGATTTATTCAGTGTTTTAAATAAAAAATTGTTAGTCCTAATAATCTTTAATCAAAATGTATTAATGCACTTCCTCTCAAAATACTTTCCTTTCCCGCTAACGTCAATCTGATGGAACTGATGGGTAAAATATCCAAGCATGTCATCTGATTCTCTCCAACTGTGTAGCAAACAGAAAGGGTGACAAAGTCTATTTTTCGTCTGCTTCTGTCCCGAAACTCTGACACCTATCCTCAGACAAATATCATTACTGGCCTGCCAAATGCAGATGTGCAGAGCTTGTCATATTATACCCAAAAACACTTAAGGCTTTAAGGCACTATCCAAAGGTGTTTCAACTAAGTACAGAGAAGTGAATACTTATGCAATGTAATTATCTCAGTTTTCCCTTTTTAATAAATTTGCACAGTCATCACAAGTCATTATGCTGTACAAAGAAAATATTCAGATAATATATTTAAAAATATATTTAAAAATATATTATATGAAATATTCTTAACTATTAATAAATATATAAAAAAGCAATACATTAAATGTACGTTATTACCCCCTGAAGTACATTTTATAATTCAATATAATGATATATTCTATTTTTTACATTTCTATTTTTTTTCCTTTTTAATAAATTTGTAAAGTTATTAGAAATATATTGTTTGCTTTGTCGTTATTGTTACATATCCGGTCCATGAACTTCCGTCTGCTAGCCATCAGAGGTCACCCTTTTCATTTTCATTGACTCTCGCACTACACACTGTTGCATATCACCCCGGACTACATATCCCATCATTCATTGCACTGATTGCACACAGCACTGATTGCACACAGCTGTTTCATTGATTGCACACAGCTGTTTCATATCACTCACTCACTATTTTACACTCACTCTGATCCCTTCCCAGGGCCGAATAATTTTGGGCGCTTATCATTCGATAGCTACACTACAGAGCCCTCGTTAATTTACCCTGCCTTAGCCTAGTCTTGCCTTGTCTGTTTTCTCGGTTTCTGATCTTTGCCTGTTTTCCTGGATTTATTTTTTTAGTCTTGCCCTTTTGATTTTGTTCGCCGTTCGTTGACCTTCGCTAGCCCTAGGATTATTCTTGTCTTGCCCGCCATATACCTGTTTGCCTTTGTTTGACCCTGCCTGTGTTTCTGACCTCTCTGCTTTAATAAAGATGGCACATGGATCCGCATGTCTCACGTCTCGCCAGCCCCGTAACAGTTATGTGGTTTGGGGTGTAGATAGATGTGAAAAAGCACTTAAGTAATAATTTAAAGCACTAGCATAATGCTGCAACATAACAGATTGTGAAATATTACAAAAATATTACAATTACAAGGATCCATATCGCTCGGTCCCCAGAGCAGCTGTAGGACTCTCTGACCACTGCCTGGTTCATCTTATACCGACCTACAGGAATAAACTTAAATCTGCTAAACCTGTAGTAAAGTCTGTAAAGAGGTGGACCAACGAAACAGAGCAGGCATTGCAAGCCTGTTTCGACTGCACTGATTGGAGTGTTTTTGAAGCAGCCACCAACGATCTGGACGAGCTCACAGAATCTGTAACATCATATATCAGTTTCTGTGAAGACATGTGCATCCCTACCAGGACTCATTTAACATTCAACAATGATAAGCCATGGTTTACAGCAAAACTTCGTCATCTTCGTCAGGCCAAAGAGGACGCCTACAAAAGGGGGGACAGAGTCTTGTACAATCAGGCCAGAAACACACTGAATAAGGAGATTAGAGTGGCCAAGAGGAACTACGCTAAAAAAACTAGAACACCAGTTTTCTGCGAATGAGCCTGCATCAGTGTGGAAAGGCCTGAAGGACATCACCAACTACAAGACACCATCCCCCAGCACTGAGGCCAATCAACAACTTGCTGAAGACCTGAATGGGTTTTACTGTAGATTTGAAACTCCCAGTCTAACACCCCACACCCGCTCTGAACATCTCTCCACACAACCATCAACACCTCCTGCAACCCCCCTCTCCCCCACTCCTACGTTTCAGATCAGTGAGGATGATGTGCACCAGGTCTTCAGTCACTCACTCACTATTTTACACTCACTCTGATCCCTTCCCAGGGCCGAATAATTTTGGGCGCTTATCATTCGATAGCTACACTACAGAGCCCTCGTTAATTTACCCTGCCTTAGCCTAGTCTTGCCTTGTCTGTTTTCTCGGTTTCTGATCTTTGCCTGTTTTCCTGGATTTATTTTTTTAGTCTTGCCCTTTTGATTTTGTTCGCCGTTCGTTGACCTTCGCTAGCCCTAGGATTATTCTTGTCTTGCCCGCCATATACCTGTTTGCCTTTGTTTGACCCTGCCTGTGTTTCTGACCTCTCTGCTTTAATAAAGATGGCACATGGATCCGCATGTCTCACGTCTCGCCAGCCCCGTAACAGTTATGTGGTTTGGGGTGTAGATAGATGTGAAAAAGCACTTAAGTAATAATTTAAAGCACTAGCATAATGCTGCAACATAACAGATTGTGAAATATTATTGTCCCATTTATGTATATATACATATAGTGAGTCTAATTAAACTACATATAGTCCAGGTTATATGTGAAAATAATGTTCACTTTTTCATAAAAGCATGAAACTTGGTACACTTGTATAGTTTGCGGCCATAAACATTTCCAGAAATGGAGCCATCGCAAAAACACCTTGTGGTTGCCATGGCGACCATTTTACTTTCTGCAATAACCAAATTATGTATTTTGTGTCATAGCTCCTGAACCAAACATGATAACACAGAAAAGGTGATGCCTACCCCTATGTTTTGATGGTCAAGGATTACAATGATACCATATACAGCAACATAAACTGTTCAGATGAAGAGTTAATGGTGAAATCAGCAATGTGAGAAGGAAATCACAGTATCTGAGTATCACAGTATCACAGCATTAATAGTACATATTATGGCTATTATTTTTTTCTTATTTTGATAATTAACTAATATTTTATTTAATAATACATTAAAAGATTGTTTTCAAGAATACTATCATATATTTCAGAGATATAAAAAAATTAATCTCAGGTAAGTGTATTTCCTTACCTCTCAGGCAGACTCAGGTAGGTGGTAGTGTGTTTCCAATACATTCTTGTTCTCGCAACAATGCTCTAACATCACACGCAGATGGCAACGCAATCAGGTGAACAGTTAATGGTTAATTCAGTGACTTTATGAGAAGGATTACAATGAAACTCAGAATTTCAAACATATTTCATGTAAACTTAATTTACAATCACTCTCTGGGGCCAGAGTTGTCTATTATGTTGTCCACAGAGGGGAAGCCAGAGTCCTGCATGCGGGCGGGTACACACAGGTGAATCGCTAATATTTGATGTAATGGGTGAAATAATATTTATATGTAGGGTGTGATGCGGGTGTGGGCTGGACGGTGACAAGCACAGGTGGCTTGCGGGTCCAATAACCAAGACTATTTCGACTCTGTCCAGTACACGCTGAGCAATGTGGCCAATCACGCTGCCACTGATTGACAGCTGTAGTGATTATATTAAAGGGAGCTCTCTTTGCTTGCTTTCTGTATTTAATCTATTCACAAATTGAATAAAAGTTTTAATAAATGAGTTTTGTTTACCTCATATAGGACATTTAATGCAGGTGCGGTTCGAGTCCCAGTTTTTATGTCAAATGGGTTGGTTATGGGATTAAATTAGTGTTGCTGTCAGATAACATGTCGGGTGTTTTGTTAATTACTGCAATAGTGGGAAGATCGTTTCACCAGCCAGGAAAGGTGAATGAAAATACCTCTCTGTGATGTTACCACGAGGCATTGCTTACTTACAGATCTCAGGCTTCTGGAGGGGATGTAGATTCGTAAGAGTGAGGAGGAAGTAGGAGGGTGCTGTTCTGTACGCAAACATCAATGTCTTGAACTTGATGCGAGCCGCAACAGGTAGCCAGTGCAGGGAGATAAAGAGAGGAGTGAAGTGGGCCCTTTTGGGCTCATGGAAGAATAGTCGTGTCGCTGCATTCTGAAACATTTGTCGAGGTTTGATCGCGCATGATGGAAGTTCAGCTAGAAGAGCACTGCAATAGTCCAGCCTAGAAGTGACAAGGGCCTGGGCAATAAGTTGTGCAGCATGCTCTGTTTGGAAGGGTCTGATCCTCCTGATGTTGTGCAATGCAAACCTGCAAAAAGAGCTGTCTTTACAATATGGTCCTTGAAGGTCAGCTGGTCACCAAAGAATAATTTTTGATGAACCTAGCAGGATGATGAAATCATGCTGTAGAGTCGAAGTGGCAGGGGAAACAAGAAGCTCAGTCTTTGCCAGGTTGAGCTGCAGGTGATGTTCCTTCATCCATGCCACGATGTTTGCCAGGCAGCCTGAGAGCCATGCAGCTACTATTGGATTGTCTGGTTGAAATGAATGATAGAGCTGTGTGTCATCAGCATAGCCATAGCAATGGTAGGAGAAACCATGTGCTTGTATAATGGGTCCCAGTGATGTAGTGCATATGGTAAAAAGGAGGGGTCCAATAACTGATCCCTGAGGAAACCCTGTGACTAGTTGATGTTCTTTGGATACCTCTCCTCCCCAGGAAACCCTGAAAGACCTACCTGTGAGATAAGATTCAAACCAGTGGAGTGCAGATCCTGTGATGGTAGACAGGAGAATCTGATGATTCACAGTGTCAAAAGTGGCAGATAGATCCAGCAGAATAAGAACTGATGATTTGGAATCAGCTTTCACAATCTGCAGGGCTATAATTACAGACAGTAAAGCAGTCTCAGTTGAATGGGCGCTGCTGAAACCTGATTGGTTAACGTTCAGTTGGTCATTCTGTGAAGGAAATAATGTAACTGTGTCTATAAAGGTGTGAACCAAATGGTCCATTCTATTAGAATAACAAAGGAACAGCATTCCTCAGGAATGTCTTGTAGATTGCAGGATCTCCAGCGGGAGGTCCTAACAGTATATGTTGTTTGTAGTCCTTTTGACTTTAGGTATAAAATTCTATCCCACAGACAGAACTTTGGGATAAGCTACGATTCTTACAAGGGTTAAGATTGTTTGAAGGAAGACATGCTAACATCACTATTGAAAAACTGCTACACTACCATCTTCAATAAATTATTCTCCCCACAAAAATATTGGTCAAGCCTATTTAATTTTTTGTATTAGAGAAATCTTGTACATTGGTGAGCCACCCAAAAGACTGCTCAGCAAAAATACAGTAAAGATGATGGGTGGGGCGACTTTTTAGGTTAGAAGGGGTAGTATGCTCTGGCCTATTTAGACAGATATTGTCTTGACAAGAAGTTAAAGTGGATCATAAAGTGTCAGTTGCTGTATTTACATCCAGAGAAGAGAAATGGATGGGTGAGGGAAGAGATGATGACACTACAGAGGAAAGATGGAAGGGTGAAAAGGAGTGTAGGTTTTGCCTAAAAGTAACTGGTAGAGGAATTGGTGGCACACAGGTAGTAATATGTAGGTTAAATGTAATAAAGAAATGACCAAATGTTGTCTGTGATACAATTGCATGTGTAAATTAAGTCAAGCTGGTTGCCTGATTTGTTAGTGCTTGTGGTGGTAAGCCATTTGAGATCGAATGAAGATAGGAGTGGAAGTGGAAGTCTGCAGTGTAAGGCTTCTCCAGATGGATTTCGAAGTCACCAAAAACTACAAGTGGACTACCAGCCACAGAGAATACAGCAGCCCATACAGCTCCTCTATAAAGATGCCCAGTTGACCAGGAAGGCGATAAATCATTACAATATGGAGTTTAACAGGAGCTGTTACCATAATAGCATGAAACTCAAAATAATTTTTATTGCATAGGGAAGAGGGGGTTGAGTAACTCCAATTATTAGATATGAGAAGACCAGTACCCTTCCAACTTGACGGGGGTGTGAGAGAAAGGGAAGTTGTTAGAGAGAACAGCTGGGGCTGCGGTGTTTTCTGGACGAATCCAGGTCTCAGTCAAGCCCAAGATACTAAGAGTACACTGAGAAGCAATGGCCAGAATTAAGTTTGTTGACAGCTGACTGACAATTCCAGAGACCCACAGAAAATGACAGAGATGCAGCAGAAGAGGTGCAGATAGGACGCAGCTTAGCAAGATTGCGTTGCCGTCTGCGTGTGATGTTAGAGCATTGTTGAGAGAGAACAAGAATGCATTGGAAACATACTACCGCCTAACCCCACTCTGCCTGAGAGGTAAGGAAAAATACACTTACTTGAGATTATATATTTTTTATATCTCTGATTGTATTCTTGAAAACAATCTTTTATTGTACTATTAAATAAAATATTAGTTAAGCTGGTGTGTGGTGGGCGTTCTGGCACAATATGGCTGCTGTCACATCATCCAGGTGGATGCTGCACATTGGTGGTGGTTGCGGAAATTTCCCCTTCAATATAAAGTGCTTTGAGTACCTAGAAAAGCACTATATATATGTAACAAATGAATAATTAATTAAAACAATCTTTTATTGTACTATTGAATAAAATATTAGTTAATTATCAAAGAAAGAAAAAATTGATAGCCATAATATGGACTATTGTAAATGCTGTGATGTGATGCTCAGATACTGTTATTTCCTTCTCACATTGCTGATTTCACCATTAAATCTTCACCTGAACTGTTTATGTTGCTGTATATGGTATCATTGTAATCAATGACCATCAAAACATAGGGGTAGACATCACCTTTTCTGTGTTATCACATTTGGTTCAGGAGATATAGCACAAAGTGCATAATTTGGTTATGGCGGAAAGTAAAATGGTCGCCATGGCAACCACAAGGTGTTTTTGGGATGGCTCCATTTCTGAAAATGTTCAGGGCCCTAACCTGTACAATTGTGCCATGTTTCATGCTTTTATTAAAAAGTGAACATATCACCTCAAATTTTGCACATATCACCTGGACTAATAGGAGATAGGATGGGTTGAATCAAATCCTGTTTAATTTGGAAATGTTGCATCAAGGAAGTTAAATTAGTTGTCAACAGGGTTTGACATTGAATTAATTCTGTTCCATTATATTTAACGATATAATGCATTATTAATCATAGGTTCTATTGAGTATATTTCTGTTCTGATTTTTCAATTGCCTCATTGCTTCATATGCCTCATTACGCTTGTACAATACAGCCCTGTTTTGATTTAAGCACTCAGGTCAAAATGACTAATAGTGCGCTTTTGTAAAATCCATACAAAGTCCAGCTCAAGTGGAAATTAATGTTTCATGTCCTTAAACAAGAGGCTCCTCAGACCCAAAACTGCAGCTGCAAGAAAACTACCCCACCTGTATGAATTACAAGATTCATTGTGCACTTGTTTGCATCCAACAAAATTGGACATTGTTTTATTTTAGAGCAACCCAAATTTGTCACAAAATTTCAATCTCAATTATTCCAATAATAATGTAAAACATTGAATTTTAAAACTGTTTTTAAAATGGCATTTTCTTATGAAATACAACTTTTACTTGGAAGATGTGGAGAACAGGTGATTAATTATGGGAGTATGTGAGCTTTCAGCAACTTTTTTTTTTTTCAAACATGCCCTCAAACTCTTCCAGCTAAACATCAGGTGAGATTGTGGCTGACGGCGGATCAGAAGAAAGATTTGTATTTGGCTTGCAACTGCACATGGCAGACCAACAACCTGCTGATGAAAACTTGGCTCCCGCTCGTTTTCTTTCATGTCTCCCGGGAACCACTGCAGATAGCATTTTTCAATTCTTTGTGTGCTTTTCCCTCTCTCTCTCTTTGCCGTTCTCTCTGTCTGAGGAACCCACAACAAATCTGTTCATTTGACAAGCGTCCCTCCTCCCCCTCTCCCTGCACCTCCTTCCTCTCATCTGAGGTGGCTAAGTTCAGACTGGCCTCTGCTGTCCTCGGCCTGCCTCTTAAATACTGTCCCCACTTTCCATGCTACATGAGAAAAAGCCAGCTGTTCATCATAATGGAGCTTTAAGCTTTACATAAAGCTTGCCAAATACAGTTTGGAAGAAAGCTTGTAAATTCATTTATGGACACTATCAAAACTCACCTTTTAATTCCTGGGAGTTGGGAGGAAAAAATAAAACCCTTGGTGAAATGGAGGGTGACCAAGGCTGCAGAGTAACATCCTGCATCTGGTGCTCTCCACAGCTAGATGTGGTCTACTGCAAAAGCAACAGGACAGACTGTAAACATCTCTTGTGTGATACCAAACCGGCTCTCCAAGCTCAGATGCTGCAAAGAGCTAGGTGTTAAAGGGATAGTTCACCCATTTACTCACCTGTTTGTTGTTTCAAACCTGTATGACTTTATTTTACCTGTGGCACACAAAATAAGATATTTAGAAAAATGTCTCAGTGTTTGTTTGTTCAGTGTTGTTTTGGACCCCATTGACCTTTAATATGGACAAAAATATACTTTTAAATATTTTCCAACTCATATTACACTTGATATCATTTGCAAATATCAATGTTATCATTATCAAATGTTACAATGACAATTAAACAACAGTCAATACTGTAGGGGGAAAAACAGAATCATGAATGATAGCCGTTTACTAACATGTTACAATAAGGTCCTATTAGTTAAGGTTAGTTAATGCATTAATTAACATTAACTAACAGCTGTCACGATCTCCAGCTGGAGTGCCCATGAGCTCCTCTAGAGGGCAGTCCATTCTGTACCTTGCCATTCACTCAGGACTCCATTTCCCATAATCCCTTGCCCGGACTCATCAAGTGCATCCCCTGTCTCTCATCAGATCATCATCAGTTCACAGCTGTCTCACATTAGTAAGACTATAAGAATAGCACACACACTCACTGTCTTTACTGGTGATTGAATGTTTGAAGGTTTTCCAAGGTTCCTGTGTGTTCCTTGTTTTTCAGAGTTTCTTTTGCCTTGCCTTAGTGTTTTGACCCTGGACTGTCTGCTTGATTCTGATTGTTTGCTGCCTGCCCTCACCATTGCTCGTTGTCTGGATTACTCTTTTGCCTCTGTCTTGGATATAACTGTTTACTGTCACTGGACCCTGCCTGTATGACTACGCCTTGTTAAATAAAGCCTGCATTTGGATCCCGCTTAGTGTTTAAATTAACATTAACTAAGATTAATATATTTATAACTATTTTTCAGTTTTAGTTTTCATGTTAACTGTTTAAGTAATAAAAAATGAAGCCTTATTGCAAATTGTTACTGATATATTGATACATAATCTTTTGCAAGTCCTAATATATTTATTTTAAATTCATAATACCGAATTAAAATATTTCCAAGCCCCCCTTGGCTACATGTACCTTTGGTTAGAATCACCGAGCATTCGGGAAGGGAAAAACACAGAATGAAGAGAGAGAAATAATGGATAATGCCCCGTGTTTGAACCAGGTGTAATTCAACTAAGGCGGTGGGTTTTCAACCATGGGTTCAAGGCCACTAGGGGACCTCAGCAATCTTGGTCTTTCCCATGTTCCTGTATTTGGAATGCTGGATTATATCTTCATTTTAAAAAAAAACCTACTGCAGTTAGATCGTGCTCCATTTACATCCAATGTTATAGCCATAATCATAAACACTGTAGCGCCATGTACGGCACATTGTTATTTTTCTAGGTATTTATAGTCACTAATGAATCAAAAGTACATTCAAAGAAAATAGGTGACTTTCACATTGCAAAATAAAGTGGATACAGCTGACAGTGGAGACAGATTTTCAGATTTGTAGTTAGCATGAGGGCTAACAACTAATAAACAAAGCCTTGACTCCTTGGATGTGACACATAAAGTATTTAGTCTTTCCACACAAGAACTGCTGGCTGGTGCAATTAAAGCAATTTAGAAAATATTCCATGTTTAATGTACATGTGGAGATGGTTAGGATTTACATGAAATTTACATTGTCCCTGCAGCAAATCACATCTTGATGAAAGTGTGAGGAGGACTGTTGAAATTATAGGACTCTGCTTTAGTGGTTTATGGTGGCTGGAGCAGCGTGAATTTATACACATCTGTTTGACAGATAGCAAGGGCTCTGACTGGTTGGAGATCCTCACAGATGCTGGTGCATGGTTGTAAAAAGGTTCTTAGCAGTAAATCTCAGAGTTTGGTAAGATACCACTAAGAGGATGCAACCAAGTGGACTGTGTCTCTTTTCAACAAGAAAAATAATAAATTCATGGCATCTGTTTGAGCCCTTTATGTTGATATGATTTCTTCGTAATTGTGATCTTGTAATCTTAGTATCAAGCGATTGATATTCAAAATTAATTTGATGATGAACGCAGGATTATCCAACACAGTGGACATCAGGTCTTGAACGATAGCAGGAACCTCATGATTTAAGGCTGATTTATACTTCTGTGTCGGACCTACGCCGTAGCTTACCCATACGCCGTAGCCTGACGTGCACCTCTCCAAAAATCTAAAGGCTGATTTATACTTCTGCGTCGGACCTACGTCATAGGCTATGCCTCAGTTTTCATTTATACTTCTGCGTCATTGTCCCCATCAACGTGCAGTACACATGGAAACCGCTAGTCTGCAGTGTCCACGGGCATGTTGCTGGTGTAACCCGCAGTACCACGGCAAAAGCCGAAGAAGAAGCGGCTCGTCAAAAGCATTATAGCCGTGACGGCGGCAAATAAATATCAAATCATTAAATCATTATTTAAAACTACAAAAAGGAGAAAACGACGGAACAGGATATGATGGCATTCTTTCAATCTGCACAAGATAACACAATCTTAATTATGTTTTCGAATGTATTTTATTTTATTTTTTGTTTTGTTGATTTAAAATGTTATATAATTGTCAGGGAGTCTCTGTCACCAGTCACCAGTCACGACGCTCACCTGATCACAATCACCTTGTTACTGATCACCCGCACCTGCAGCCAGCAATCAGCACACCTTCAAGAACACGCTCCTCACAGTCACTCATCGTCCGATCTATCGTTCACTATCTTTAACTGTTTCCAGACCTTACTTACCTGTATACTCACTGGGTATTATTTACCTCCAGAGTTTTCCGTGTTCCTACGATCCCGATCTCCTTCGTTCCCGATCTCCACCAGGATACCTGCAACAAAGGCAAAGAGACTTACTATCAGCTAAGCATTTAAGAACTCTCATACTGCCATTGACTCACCTGCCTTCTGCTCACCTTGCTCTTCAGTCATTGTCAATAAACCCACCTGCTTAGAACACTTACCTTGTGTCTCTGCCTGTGTACTGTGACAGAAGATCGGACCCTAACATGATTGCTGCTGAGGACAGGCTGTGGCGTTTGCGGCAGGATGGTTGGAGTTTGGAGCGATAAGTGGAGGAATTCCTAGAGCTTGCCAACCAGGTGAGCTGGCACAACGCCGCTTGAGGTGCGTGTTTTCAGCTGGGGCTTGACAACGAGACTATCCGCTGCAATCTTCCTGTGAGTGATTTCCCGAGCTGATTAACCTCGTCCTTTATTTAAATTTTTCTGACTTTGAAGTCGAAGAAATAAAGGCATGGTCTAAGTCTCGTCGTCCAGCCCCCTCTGGAACCCAGCTCACCTCCCACCAGGAACCCCCACATACCGCGCCAAAAGCTCCGACCACCTGCGCAACCCACAGCACCCCCGAGTCATCCGAAGCTCCACAATCGTCCTCAGCCCAGAAAGGCCGGCAGCCTCCAAGACAAGATTGCCGGCCGCTTCAATGTCAAGTCAGCCGACCGTTCATGACTCAAGCCCGTCGGCCGCTCCGAAGTCAAGCCCGCCGGCTGCGGCTCTCTCAGCTCCTCGAAAGCGCCTTGCTGTGCCTGCTCCTCCAGAGTGCCCTCCAGTGCCAGCACCTCGTAAGCGCTTTCCAGATCCCCAGTTCAGCCCAGGAAGGGCTCTGGATCTCCATTTAAGCCCAGGGAGGGCTCCTGATTCTCCATTCAGCCCAGGGAGGGCTCCTGATCCCCAGTTAAGCCCAGGGAGGGCTCCTGATCCCCCGTTAAGCCTAGGGAGGGCTCCAGTCCTCGAGTTAAGCCCCATAAGTTCCCCCTAGGATAATTCTTTTTTGGGGGGGGTAGTAGGGCTCCAGTCTTAGAGGCCGGGACGGGGGCTGGGGCCGCGGCTTCGGAGGCAGAGCCGCCATGGCCTCCCGAATCTCCTGATCCGCCATGGCCACCCGAGCTCACTGCTCCGCCATGGCCGCCTGAGCTCCCTGATCTGCCCTGGAGGTATTCCTCGTATCCCAGTCCTGCACCAGTCTCCAGGGCGCCCACCCCCCCTCCCCGGTGGAATTGTTATGGCGTGGGACGTGCCTTCCGGGAGGGGGAGGTAATGTCAGGGAGTCTCTGTCACCAGTCACGATGCTGATTAACCTAATCACAATCACCTTGTTACTGATCACCCGCACCTGCAGCCAGCAATCAGCACACCTTCAAGAACACGCTCCTCACAGTCACTCATCGTCCGTTCTACCGTTCACTACCTTCAACTGTTTCCAGACCTTACTTATGCCAAGTTCACACTGCACGATTTTAGTCCGATTTTTCACTCGCCGACAGGTTTTGCGAGATCACCGACAAATGCCTGAAATCTGAGGCAAATCGGTGCTCGTTCACGCGAGTAACAATCACGCAGTGTGAATTATCAAAGACGCGATCTGAGAGAATCGCCGATGTCCGTGAAATATTTGGCATGCTAAATATCTGGAGCTGTCGGCAATTCACAATCCTGCTGTGTGAAATGAGTTCTGACTGAAAAACACATCGGCGATGACCTACAGCCAATGAGAGAGCACGATACAGGGCAGAGGGAAGTTCGGGGAGGAGTTATATGAAACGGAGTTTGTGGACCCATGTTGCCAAATCCGCAATTGCTGCCGGTTGTTTTTCATGTCAGCAGGTTGACGCGACCCCAATAACATGATATTTAGGCCCTGGAATGTGAATTGTACCAGGAGAACCCCGCCAAAAAAAGTTAATTTTACCCCCCGAACACGGGGGACTTTTGCTGGGGGACCCTCTCAAAAGCAATTGGGCTATTTTCAGGCTAGTTTTGAGTAGTAATTGGGCGGGTTTTGTAGCGAAAACCTGGCAACCCTGCACCAGACAGAGTTATCAGTGATTCTCCCTATTGTAATATTCATGCAGTGTGTAACCTCCTGTCGTTGTTCCATCGTGCAGTGTGAACACCGCATCAACTGAATGCTACCCCAGATAGTCGTTCAGTGTGAAACCAACAGTGATGCGACGTATTTGAAAATCGTGCAGTGTGAACTCGGCATTACCGGTATACTCACGGTGTGTTATTTACCTCCAGAGTTTCCCGTGTTCCTACGATCCCAATCTCCTTCGTTCCCGATCTCCACCAGGATACCTGCAACAAAGGCAAAGAGACTTACTTTCAGCTAAGCATTCGAGAATTCTCGTACTGCCATTGACTCACCTGCCTTCTGCTCACCTTGCTCTTCAGTCATTGTCAATAAACCCACCTGCTTAGAACACTTATCTCGTGTCTCTGCCTGTGTACTGTGACAATTATAGTATTTGTTAGCAAATTGATTGGGATTTTTCTTTGCAAAAAAAAAAAATTGTAGTTTTTTGCAACCTAGCTCGCATCAACTGAATGCTACCCCAGATAGTCGTTCAGTGTGAAACCAACAGTGATGCGACGTATTTGAAAATCGTGCAGTGTGAACTCGGCATTACCGGTATACTCACGGTGTGTTATTTACCTCCAGAGTTTCCCGAGTTCCTACGATCCCAATCTCCTTCGTTCCCGCTCTCCACCAGGATACCTGCAACAAAGGCAAAGAGACTTACTTTCAGCTAAGCATTCGAGAATTCTCGTACTGCCATTGACTCACCTGCCTTCTGCTCACCTTGCTCTTCAGTCATTGTCAATAAACCCACCTGCTTAGAACACTTATCTCGTGTCTCTGCCTGTGTACTGTGACAATTATAGTATTTGTTAGCAAATTGATTGGGATTTTTCTTTGCAAAAAAAAAAAATTGTAGTTTTTTGCAACCTAGCTCGTTTTTTGCCCTGTGTCCCACCCACCACAACCTTACAGGACGCACCCTTGTCCTAACTCCAAGTGTTTCCCCTGGGGTAAACTGACAGCCTCACCCAAAGTTTCCAGGTGGCCAAGATGTGCAATGTGCAGAGTTGTGCTCTTGGTCCATTGCTTGCCGTCACACCCAGAGGGCTGCGACACACTTAACTTTAGTTATTGAACATCTTACTTGTTGGTGACTCTTCTGTCATCTGTCGTGGTCTCTTCTTTCTGAAGACAATCACATACCTGCAGAAGTCTTGACTTGATATTGTAGAGATGTTAGCCCCTATCACACATACAGTCTTTACTGGTAAATTAACGTTAAGAGATAATATGTGAACAGGACCTTTTCAAAAATACTGGTAAATTTGTTCTGGCAATGTACCAGTATGAGAATTTGTAACATTACCAGTAATGTGCTCTGTATGATTGCAGAACAAGATTACCGCTATGAACATGTATGAGTTCAGAACGTGCTGACATAAAGACGGTCGCGCACCGGATGAGAAGCGCAGCAGTGGCTCAGGACATCGTTCAAAACAATGTTTTCGAATTTTAAAGACATAGTGTGACGCTGCGCTGCGCTTCTCGTCCACCTTAAGACGTCTACTCGTATAACTTTCTGACGCAGATGACACATTTACTCCACACAGTGTAGTTCAGTTTGAACTCATCTAATATGATGTCTCTGGGTCAAAAGCAGCTACATGAATGTGAATGTCTGACACAAAAATGAAAACATCAACATAAACACCTCTCAAACACAACACTGGGAAGTGCAGCCGTTTAGAGGTAATTTACGGGATGTCGCAGAATTTACCGGTATTTTGAAACTGATTTGAGAATGGTACTTTACTGGTAAAAAGGCGAAACATCAGTGCCTGTGTGAACAGCACATTTTTGTATTTACCGGTAAAGCCATTCCGGTAATTTTACAGCAATTTACTGGTATTACTGTGTGAAAGGGGCTACTGACATGCTAATTCACAGTTTCATTCACAGAATTCTTGTGGTACCCTTTTGATAGCGGTGTATTTTGTGTTTCAGCTCTGAGGCAACTGTATAACGAAGACAGTTGAGCAGTGGACATCCAAGTCAAGTCAAGTCACCTTTATTTATATAGCGCTTTTAACAATACAGATTGTGTCAAAGCAACTGAACTTGTATTTAGGGACACACTCCTCCCAGTCTTCATGGGTCTTTGGGTCAGAACATCGCAGTCTGTTTATAAAGGTATGTTGATCGCATAACCAGCTGTGCCATGCTTTTAAGTTTACTATTGATAATAAAATAAAAGTGATTAAAAAAATGTCATTGCTTGAACCATTTCGACATTCCTGATTTTGATAAAAGATTATGAACATGAATTGTGCAGTGTGCAATATGCAAACTAAAAAGTAAATGCATACATTTTAATTTCATGTTGACTGTGTATGTAAGATCTGTCTTGCTTTCTGAAACTAAAGTAGATCCTGATTTAAAAAAATAACTTTGTGTTATCAGTATGTAAATGCTAAAAAGTTTGGGTTGTTTAATGCCTTTGAAATGAGTCACATTACTGTACACTGTTTTATTAAACCGTATATTGTGAAATATTGCTACAATTTAAATTATTTTTCAAATGTGTTTAATTTCTGTGATGGCAAAGCTGAATTTTCTGCAGCCTTTACTTTAATCTTCAGTGTCACGTGATCCTTCAGATTTTTTTTTATTTGCTGAATTGGTGCTCAAGAAAAATTTCATACTATCAGTGTTGAAAACATTATTTTGCTGCCTATTGTGGAAACCATTAGGAGCGATTTTATAGGAGTCCTTGATGAATAGTTCCAATAAAAATGTTGTAAAATGATAAATGTCTTGATTGTCACTTTTGATCTGATCAATATAATGTGTCCTCCCTGAATAAAAGTATTAATTTCTAAAATAATTACCAAAATAACTCTTCTTCAACGTTCTTCATTTAGTCCATGTCTGACAACCAGTTCTCAGCATATCATCTCTGTGGCATTAGCTTACAATCAGTTTGTTTGTCCAGATAAGAAGCTTATCTTAAGAGTATTATCAAGAACCTGAAACCAGTGCATGCGATTCCCAGAGCAACACTCTTCACAGTGATGTTGCTGGTGTGGTTGTTTACAGGAGGAACACGGTAGGACGTGCTCCATATAAATATAAATGAGATGCACCTTGTTCCATGTGCCCTCCCAACTATACAGGAAGATTTCAGTGTTTTCCTGCTGTGAAATCAAATTACCAGTTCTGGATAGAATGAACACAAATTTACATATATTTGTCATACATCTCATTATAATCTCTGCAGGATGTATGCATGACAACAGACCTCTGTTTGGGGAATATGCATTGCATTGCCTTATTTACTCCTACTTTTTTTAACCTTATTACACAAACACTTGCAGAATCTTCCAGGCACAATTCTGCAATGAAGTAAACATAGAGGTCATTCCTCACTTTCTCTCTGCAAATTCAGCATGATCTATCATCACAATATCTTATATAAAATAGGTATTGTTATTTTTCCCAGTATTTTCCATTAAAAATGCTGAATAACTTTTTATTTGCAAAGGCCTGACTAATCAATCATCAAATTAATTGACAAATATTTTCATTCATATATTTTATTTTTGACTCCTGTTTCTAGTGCATATTCAAACCTGGTGACTTAAAATGTTTGAAATATTGCACCAGGTTTAATGTCAAAAGGCTTTTCGAGGTAAATTAGCAGTGGATCTGCATTAAGAGAAATGATTAGATTAGATTGCCATCTACTGGTGATTGATCACACAATGCAAAAAAAAAAAGGCTAATTTGAAAAAAAGAAAAGCATTTCCTGTTTTCAAAACTTTTAACATTTTCCATTTGCCCACCAATTTATTTTATTTATTTGCCTACTTTAGTCACATGTTTAATTATTTCTATATGTATTTAAACAAGAATTTGTGTATTTATACACACATTTATTTATTTATTTGCATATTTATTTATTTATTTGTGTATTTATTTGTTTATTGTTTTTGCAGGTTTCGTCCTCCATACAGATTAAATTAGAAGTGGATTAAAACCCAGTACAACACTTCTTTTATATACTTAGTACTGGAAATTACGGTACTCTCTGTAACATTTATAATTAAATATGCTTTGTATAATTTCAACAATTAGGTAAATTGTGACTAATTGTAAATGTAAATGTTTTAAAGGTATTAGAGCTAGTGTAAGGGGGAAAATAATATTATTATGGGGATATAATATACAAAACATGAATTTACAGACATGATGATGAGAATGATCCTGTCACGAATCCGGTCCACGAACTTTCCTATTCATTGACTCTCGCACTACACACTGTTGCACATCACCCCGGACTACATTTCCCATCATGCATTGCACTGATTGCACTCAGCACGAATTGCACACACCTGTTTACACTGATTGCACCCAGCTGTTTCATATCACTCCCTCACTATTTAACACTCACTCTGATCCCTTCCCTCTGCCGAGTATTATTTCAGCGTTTATCACCAAATGGAAGCGAGAAAATTACAATTTTTTGCACAAAGTAATTCGCATGGTCAGTGTCACAAATTTGCATATTTGATTAGTGACCAAGTGCATCTTAAATACTCCTTTATGTTATGCCATCAATTTAAATAAGTAAAACTATTATTTTTCCAGAATGTTAAAATTTAATCTAGGTGAAAACTGAAACCCAATACTTGGGACTGTAGATTAGGGTAGCCTACTTACTGTAATAATGATAATTAAGTATGCATTGTATAATTTTGAAACATTATGTGAAAAGGTATCAAAGGTAACAGTATGATGAAAATATGCATTATTATGGTGATACAGTAGTGCCTTATAGAAGTAACAACAGAATGAACCCACTATGTCTTGATATAATTCCACCTAGAAAACAGTAGAGGGAGACGTTGAGCTGTTTTTGGTCTTGTGTTTCTGGGTTCATCCAGTTTATTGGAAAGTAAATATACACAGGACACTAACTTAAATACTTATCTGTCTTATCAGCCTTAAAGCACATGTACACTTGGGGAAGAAGTGGCGATTTGGCTGCCCAAGAGGGAGCCAAATAAGAAAAGTGAACAGACTTCAACTGGAAGAACAACCAGATCTTCTACAAAGCAATGCAAACTTATTGTCTTTGAATAACATATGCTATTTGAAGCTTTTCGTGGATATGGAATAGTGTTTTTAGTAGTTCAGCAGCCATTGACTTCCATAGTATTTTTCATACTTCAACTGTTTGTTTAGTAACATTCTTCACAGTATCTTCTTTTGTGTTCAGCAGAAGCTCATGCTGGCTTGGAACAACTTGAGGGTGAGCAAATAATGACAGAATTTTTATCTTTTTTGGTAAACTGTCCCTTTAAATGCCATGACGCTATACTGACTGTGTCTTATGAATTACTGTAGTGTTTTGTGGTGGCCTCCTGCTGGCACATGGAGCACCTTGGCATTTCTATTTCAGTAGTGGAGAGTCCTGGTCTCTTCACACAGCTATCCATTCTGATGGCTGCGGTCATGGCCCCATGCCAGTGACCTACACAACCAGCCGTAAACATGGGTTCATTGCTGTTTAAAATGTGGTAGGTCATGCTGTAGAGTCTCATTATAACATTAAGTGCAAAGTAAAGCTGTACTCCAAAAGCACAGCTTCTGGTTTGGACAGTACAGAGATGCTAAATATGAATTTAAGAGTCAGCAATAAAACTGCTAAATGTATGCACATGAGCTACTGTATAGCAGACAGGACAGTGATTTGCATTCAGATACAGTGTGAGCTCTGTAAAATATAGCAAATAGGAAAAATTAATATTCTGCAAAGTTATTTGCCAAATATCTAAATATAAATATTGGTGTTGGTTAGGTAAGATGATGGTCATGTTATAATTAAAACTTTTTGTATTTAGCAGATACAGTAATTGTATTTCTCGTTTATTTTTTACAATACAATGCAGGATTATTATTAAAATTTTGCTAATTAACATGGAAGCAAGAAAAACGGACTTTTGTGATGTCACAAATTACCTTATTTGATTAGTGACCTAGTGCCTAGTAAATTTAATAAATCGATTTTCATTTTTCCAAATCCTAAAAACAAACTTCATAGCTCAAAACCCTGTATATACACTTGTTACACCTATTAAAGAATGCAGATAATGTCCAGTGGTTCTGTTGTCAAAAATCAAAATTGGGAAGAAACTACTGAATTATTAATGGGGGGG
>NW_015505301.1:857128-864128 GCF_001515645.1 Sinocyclocheilus grahami | reverse complement strand
GAGAAATAAAATTGTAGTGGGGGGGGGGGGGGGGGGGGGGGGTAACTCTATAGGGGATAGTGCAAAACAAAATAACAATAACCAGCAAGCAGCATTTTTGTTGGTGAAAATGCTTTATTAATGAGAGAGGTGAGAGTAGAATGACAGAAAGGCAACAGTATATGAAATAGCACATCTCTGAATAGGCCTACACATCAATTGGTGAAGTATATAGGACAGCAGGAGATGGCCATTTTTTTCCGAGGTTCCCAAGCCCAGGAACCATTCCAGGCTATGGTGGCCACTTGTTGAACTGAAAACTGGACTATTCTAAAGATGTTGGCTGGTCTGATCTTCTGGCCCTCAAACAATGAATTTGAACTCAAACCAGCAAGTCATTTGGGATGTTTCAGAAGAGATCTAATACAAATGCTCTCAAATCAACATGGTTAGAATCTAAGGAATTTTTCAAGCTCTGTTGCTCCATGCCACTACTGAGTTCATGCATACTTTACAGGATAACAATACGTTGCATAACAATAATAATGATGTATTTTGCATTAGCCTCTACCACACATCGCACACATTTATACATGCACAAACAAAATCCAGTCTCTAAATATTTCTTTGGATCCAGGTTAAATGGGTGGGTTGACTGAAACACGGGAGGTGTGGTTTACAAAGTAATTTGACACTGTAAAAGAAGTTGAGTGTGGATTTAAAGAGATGCTGCAGCCTGTCCCATATAGTGGGAACCAAGTCTCCCCGGCACACTGATGGACGTTAAACTGCATTTATGAGTGTGATTACAGATGCTTTGGGATCTATGGATGAGCATTCGCAGAACCATTACTGTCACAACACTTGAATTGCTCAGTACTTAAACTTTTAGCAAGTCTGCAGAAAAGCTGAGCGAGCGCTCATTCGCTGGATACAGTGTCACAGGTAATCAGCATTCAAAAGTGTAACTTGTTAAAAAATAGACACTTTTTAATCAGTTGCTAGTGAAGTCATGGTCAGTCGTTCTGCATGTTGAGTCGAGGCAGATACCTTTTGACGAAAACACTAAATGTTGGCATTGTTTGTTGTAACCTGGCACAGCATCATGTCTTATCAGAGACTGTCTACTATCACTATGTCTTAGCAAAAGAATGGACTATTTGTTATTTAGCGTAGTCTTTTTGTGTATCATCAGTGTTGGGGAAAGTTACTTTTAAAAGTAATGCATTACAATATTGCGTTACTCCATAAAAAAGTAAATAATTACGTTACTTAGTTACTTTTTATGGAAAGTAATGCGTTACGATCCTTTTGCGTTACTTTTTAAATCTGGACAGGACTTGCTTGTTTGTTTTTAAAATAAAAAAGTTATATTTTTGGCAAATATAAAAGCCGTTTCACACCAAAAGTGAAATGAATAAGCCTCAGGCTGAAGGGAAAGTAAATTTACGTCCGTACAGTAGAATACAGAAGAAGAAATTTCAACACACTTCAGCAATAAAAAAAGACACGCAAATGTGTGTCTAGAGTAATTTTTTCTTATTAGTACGGTTGAACTGGATCATCGAAGGTCAGAAGCAAAGACATTGGTTAATATAATGGGATTAAATACATAAAGGATATTTGTGTTGTTTAACATTTAATTATTGCAGGTTTGCGTCATATTCTGAGTTGCATTATTTTTATTCATTTTGAGGAATACTGAATCTGTGTTTTTTTTCTTTTTGTGAGTGAGTGAGATGAATTAATGCATATTCATATTTATTTTAGAACTACAGTAACATCTGATTTCTCTCAACATGGGGACAGGAGAGATGTCAATCAATAAATTGGAAAAAAAAGTAACTTGCGTTACTCTCTTGTAAATTAAAAAGTAATGCGTTACTTTACTAGTTACTTGAAAAATGTAATCTGATTACGTAACTCGCGTTACTTGTAATGCGTTACCCCCAACACTGTGTATCATTATGTACAGCTTGCATTAAGTCTGCGCTATATTTTATTTGTTGGTCTACTATAGACGTCATACATCTGACGTACAGCCTATTTGATGTTGAGTTTGAAATAAATTAAAAAAATAGTTTTTAAGATTGTTAAGAGCAGCCATCTCAAATTCGTGAACGAATCATTCTTTTCAATCAGATCTTTTAAATTAATCCAGGTTAGTCGTTTTGAACAATTTGCTCACACGATTGATTCGGCCCCGAGTCAACTCACATGACTCAATGAACCGAGATGCGTGTTTTATCTAAATCGTAATGAACGGAGAGCATCTTTGTAGGGAACCGATCTACAGTAAATGATGGCCTGAGAAGTAAGTTACTTTAAAAGCCGAATATCAGAATTTAAAATAAAACATAGTGGAAATATGTTTATGGCTATTAATCGAGTTTACTGCCATTTTATCAGGCTATGAAACAGAATAATTTTAGTAGGCTACATTATTTTTTAAAAACATCTCAAATAAATTTTAAGACTAGATATATTTTGTCTGTTGTTTAAAGTGAACTATAATAATTATTTAGATTTGGGTTAAACGCTTTTATCAACTGAATAAAAGCATATAAAAGCATACCTTTTTATTAGCTTTTAAAGCTGCAAGTAAAGTAAGTTTTGCCTCTTTGTCGCCATCTCTGTTTGAAAACCTGGAATTGCAGCTGTGTGTGGAATTATCTAGCTTGCGTGGGTTGTGAGTCGGCACGGTTCCAGCATGGATGAATCTAATGTTCTGAAGAGTATGTGTGGCAGTCAGTCACTGCACCGGTGTGGATATTTACTGTACTTCGCAATCACAAATTCTAGCCTCCGTCTTGGAATATATGACCCAAATAAGAATTGTCACCGTATATTGCCATCTGAACAAGTAAGTAACAAGTCTGCCATGTTTGTTCTGACCAACTGAGGAAAAGAGCATTACCATAAATCTTGCTAACAATGGTGATTAAATCTAAAGTTCGGTTAGCTCATATCACATCAAACCGTTCAAATTATTATTATTGTTATACTTTATTCTCAAATGATTAATGTTAACAACATCAACATTGGTGACTATGAGTATAGTGTGTATTAGTGTATAGATTTCAATTTCTGCACAGTCTAATCTAATTGTCATACTCTTCGAATTTCATATTCAGAAATTATTTGAACCCAAAAAGCAAATTATCCAAACTTTTTCAGACTACTGCAGCTTGCACTCACGCTGCCCGTTGGTTCGGCTACATCAAAAATAAGTTTCTCAGTTATGAGGAGAATAAGAAACTTGCTCTGATTAGAGCCCTGCACCGGCTGCACGGGCCTCAAATAGCCCGAGACCCTCAGGCCCTAGCCCGCCCATGTCCGACAGCTTCTCCCAAAACAGCCTAGAGTGTACTACTGTTTCAGCTATTAAAATAGTTCCGTTTTGTATGCAATGTCAAAGTGATTATATTTCATTTCGTTTTTTTATTAAGTTAATTTAGAAAAACGTTTGGAGCAGTTTTTGTTTCGTTAAATATAAGTTTTTGTTTTAAAAGTAACGACCAAGTGGCCAGCGGCAGACAGTGAGCCTATGTTTGATCAATTTAGCCTTCTCAAATCATCACGACTTGACTAAAATAAAATCTATAGATATAAAACAGTTCAAGCATATAACAATGTTTAAACGTTAAACCTAGATAAATGTGCGCTATATCCAATAGCGCAGAGAGTGGAAGCTGAAGCACGCTTTGCAGGACATGGAGGCGCCAGCGCAATCACTTGCATTTTTTTCAGTGAATACGCCATCATTTTTGCTCATAAAGGTAAGAGTAATACATCATTCATAACTGTAAAGGGTCTACTTTTATTTGTGTGCACTCACAATATCAACTAAACGTTGTGCTTTTATAAAATAAAGAAAACAAATATGATGAGCTTTCTGCCGTCTCGTCTTCAACAGGAGCACTTCACAAAAATGACCCGAAACTCAGCAAATAGATGCCTCACAGACATGATAAATATATCTATAGAAAGCTTTAAATTAGCCGCTCTTGACAGTCGCGGTAGCACGGTCTCGTGTTGTTTCCACCAGCGGGGCAATTTTTGTTCCATCAGTAATTGATGGATGTCTAAAATATAAAAATAAGGAGAAGCCTAAAACAGGCCTGAGGCCCGGCCCGCGTCTGAGCTATGACGTGAAAATTGTCCCGAAGCCCGTCCCAAGGGGCATAAAAAAGTCGGGGCCCGAAATGCAGGGCTCTAGCTCTGATCTAACACACAGAAAACGATTTGACTGAAAATTTATCAGAAGAGATGAAAGAAAGATAGTGGTCATCTACGCAATTCGGAAAAAGAGGTGTTTTTTTTTTTGACTCTTTGTACATCAGTTATTGTTCATTGTAAATGTATTTGTAATGTAGATTATGTGTTACATAAATACATGAAATGTAGAACATATAAAAAGTGCTTGTGGATCGTTTGCCAGTGGGTGCCCCCCCACGCATAAAAGTGAAACCGCCTATGGGCCTAAGCAGCAAGGCAGAATGCCAGGGACCAAGTGATGACGTAATTGCGTCACGACGTAAAAAAATTGCTTAATCGATTCGGTTCTTTGTGAGTCTTACTTACTTCCCATGACTAGTTGTAAATGCGAAACAAGTGCCATGTCCTGTTTGTACCTTCCCTTCATCTGCAAAATTATGTTCCTATAGTGGAATACTTATAGTAGCCTAATTTTCAAGATGTAAACAAAAGCTTGGACAAATTTAGCTTTTTCTTCCAAGGTAACCCTTCCCCCATCTCCTTCTCTTTTTGTTGTACCTGTTTTATTTATCGGCTTTATTGCCTAAAAAGCTGTTCCTCTTCTCTTCAGTTACCCTCAGACCCTCAGTCGTCATCATCAGAACTCATCCACCATGGGTCACTTAACCTCTGCATTACTGAGGGGTCTCTCTCTCCTGCTGGTGACCCGGAGTGTGTTTGCCATGGTGCTGTTTAATGCCACAGATCTCGGCATTCTCTTGGAGAAGTACCTGGATGATGATGGAGACTGGATGGTGGAGAGACAGAGAAGCAAGAGGGCCATCGCTGCCAGTGACATGCAAGCAATCCTGAACCTCCACAACAAACTCCGGGGGCAGGTCTACCCACCGGCTTCAAATATGGAATACATGGTAAAACATCTCTACACTGCAACAAAGGATAAAATGTGTTGAATAACACATATTAGGAAGAGTTATCCACTGTGGTTTAGTGGTATGTGTACACAATACAACTTTGCAGTCAGTTTTGCATTGACTTGATTTGCAGTCAACGGTTTTGGTATTGCATAGAGGTAAAATTGTCATTTCAAATTCATGGGCTCTTCATGACTTAGTCATTTTGCAAAAATGATTTCCTTTTCAACATATCACAAAAGTGTGAGAATTGGGAGTTAATAGTCTTATAATGGGGAGCAACATGAATTGCCTTTTTATTATAGCCTGATGAGAAAGTAGTAGATTTTAATAAGCAGTCAAAAGAACTATAACTTCAGTAATATTAATAAGATTAATATTAATTATTAATATTTATAAATCCACTAATAACCTGTAAAATATTGTGACAGGAAAACAGGAAATGTTTTCTGTCCGCTAAATGAGACTTTTACAACAGTATAGCAGACTATACATAAAATGCATGTAAATATAAGTTGTTACTTATATAAGTTGTTACTTAATATGTCTTAGTAAGATGATATTTGCTATTTTGGTTTGCAAAACATAATGAAATGCAATACAATGATAATTGAGAGATGCACAAAAAACCTTCCTCAGAAGCCTGTTGTATTATATTTGATACTCATTTTAACAAAATGTTTCTAAAAATAAAAAAATGATGCATGGATAATTTAAATGTTTACCTTAAACGATTATACATAGATATTGTTATGTTTTCTTTATACAATTATTAATGATTTCTCATGACCTGAAGGTGGACATTTTTGGAATTATACTAAAAGGCATTTATTTGCTAAACAAAAGGATAAACTATCAATCACAGGGCAGAAGGTATTCAGAAGATTACATACAACAGGTTTCTCAGCAAAGTTTTGATGATGTTGATTTAGAGGCTTTAGAAATTCTTGTGTCAAAAGTATAGGGTTATTAAAAATAACTTGTAAAATGGGACTGCAGAAGAGTATAAATGGTTTATGTCTGATTTATTAAGCCTTGAAAAAAATGCTAACACAAGTGTGTATTTGTTTGTAATTAACTGGTCTTTGTTTGCCAAGTGAATGGTGGGGTTCCAGAAGGTTATGAGAAAAAAGAATAAAAAGGGACGAGATTATTACAGACAATTGGTGTCATTGCAGGATAGAAATAAAGTATAAAAATAATATGCATATTTGAAGGTTGCATAAACAGTTGTACAGCTTCAATGAACGTTTGATGCTTGTGGCATGATTACGCCCTGATATCTTTGCTCAAGCACTGTCAGTTTTCAATGGGCTGTTTAACAGAGGACCACACACTTGCATTATGTAAAGCACATATATATTGTTCTGTCTGAAGGATCATTGTCGAGATGGAAGGAATTATTATTCCCATTATTCTTCCAGTCATTCTGTGAAATGGACAAAGTTCCCATTCTGTGCAATTTTGACTCGTGGATATAAACTAGCAGAATGTCAGTATCTGAGGTGTTGTAAAACAAATACAGTTAAATATTGTTTCAGAAGCAGCATTTCCTCATGCTTAGTCTGGCTGGATTACCACCAAACATTACAAAGCCCTCGGCTCCCAAGAGGTATTAAAAGAACAGTTCACAACATTTTGTCTTAATTTCTTCAACAATTTCTTCACATTCTTTTTTTCAATACAACAGAATTTTCATGTTTGTACTAGAAACTGTCCCTTTAAGGTGTGTCTAAATTTGCTCTGTTTTACAATACCAATCAAACATTTGGAATCATTAAGATTCTTTTAAAAAGATCTTTTAAATGCATTCATTTGATTAAATATACATAAAAATAGTAGAAATAAAAAAACTTTTTCTGTTTAAATAATATATATATATATATATA
>NW_015505301.1:813207-856868 GCF_001515645.1 Sinocyclocheilus grahami | reverse complement strand
GTAAGTTTTGCCTCTTTGTCGCCATCTCTGTTTGAAAACCTGGAATTGCAGCTGTGTGTGGAATTATCTAGCTTGCGTGGGTTGTGAGTCGGCACGGTTCCAGCATGGATGAATCTAATGTTCTGAAGAGTATGTGTGGCAGTCAGTCACTGCACCGGTGTGGATATTTACTGTACTTCGCAATCACAAATTCTAGCCTACGTCTTGGAATATATGACCCAAATAAGAATTGTCACCGTATATTGCCATCTGAACAAGTAAGTAACAAGTCTGCCATGTTTGTTCTGACCAACTGAGGAAAAGAGCATTACCATAAATCTTGCTAACAATGGTGATTAAATCTAAAGTTCGGTTAGCTCATATCACATCAAACCGTTCAAATTATTATTATTGTTATACTTTATTCTCAAATGATTAATGTTAACAACATCAACATTGGTGACTATGAGTATAGTGTGTATTAGTGTATAGATTTCAATTTCTGCACAGTCTAATCTAATTGTCATACTCTTCGAATTTCATATTCAGAAATTATTTGAACCCAAAAAGCAAATTATCCAAACTTTTTCAGACTACTGCAGCTTGCACTCACGCTGCCCGTTGGTTCGGCTACATCAAAAATAAGTTTCTCAGTTATGAGGAGAATAAGAAACTTGCTCTGATTAGAGCCCTGCACCGGCTGCACGGGCCTCAAATAGCCCGAGACCCTCAGGCCCTAGCCCGCCCATGTCCGACAGCTTCTCCCAAAACAGCCTAGAGTGTACTACTGTTTCAGCTATTAAAATAGTTCCGTTTTGTATGCAATGTCAAAGTGATTATATTTCATTTCGTTTTTTTATTAAGTTAATTTAGAAAAACGTTTGGAGCAGTTTTTGTTTCGTTAAATATAAGTTTTTGTTTTAAAAGTAACGACCAAGTGGCCAGCGGCAGACAGTGAGCCTATGTTTGATCAATTTAGCCTTCTCAAATCATCACGACTTGACTAAAATAAAATCTATAGATATAAAACAGTTCAAGCATATAACAATGTTTAAACGTTAAACCTAGATAAATGTGCGCTATATCCAATAGCGCAGAGAGTGGAAGCTGAAGCACGCTTTGCAGGACATGGAGGCGCCAGCGCAATCACTTGCATTTTTTTCAGTGAATACGCCATCATTTTTGCTCATAAAGGTAAGAGTAATACATCATTCATAACTGTAAAGGGTCTACTTTTATTTGTGTGCACTCACAATATCAACTAAACGTTGTGCTTTTATAAAATAAAGAAAACAAATATGATGAGCTTTCTGCCGTCTCGTCTTCAACAGGAGCACTTCACAAAAATGACCCGAAACTCAGCAAATAGATGCCTCACAGACATGATAAATATATCTATAGAAAGCTTTAAATTAGCCGCTCTTGACAGTCGCGGTAGCACGGTCTCGTGTTGTTTCCACCAGCGGGGCAATTTTTGTTCCATCAGTAATTGATGGATGTCTAAAATATAAAAATAAGGAGAAGCCTAAAACAGGCCTGAGGCCCGGCCCGCGTCTGAGCTATGACGTGAAAATTGTCTCGAAGCCCGTCCCAAGGGGCATAAAAAAGTCGGGGCCCGAAATGCAGGGCTCTAGCTCTGATCTAACACACAGAAAACGATTTGACTGAAAATTTATCAGAAGAGATGAAAGAAAGATAGTGGTCATCTACGCAATTCGGAAAAAGAGGTGTTTTTTTTTTTGACTCTTTGTACATCAGTTATTGTTCATTGTAAATGTATTTGTAATGTAGATTATGTGTTACATAAATACATGAAATGTAGAACATATAAAAAGTGCTTGTGGATCGTTTGCCAGTGGGTGCCCCCCCACGCATAAAAGTGAAACCGCCTATGGGCCTAAGCAGCAAGGCAGAATGCCAGGGACCAAGTGATGACGTAATTGCGTCACGACGTAAAAAAATTGCTTAATCGATTCGGTTCTTTGTGAGTCTTACTTACTTCCCATGACTAGTTGTAAATGCGAAACAAGTGCCATGTCCTGTTTGTACCTTCCCTTCATCTGCAAAATTATGTTCCTATAGTGGAATACTTATAGTAGCCTAATTTTCAAGATGTAAACAAAAGCTTGGACAAATTTAGCTTTTTCTTCCAAGGTAACCCTTCCCCCATCTCCTTCTCTTTTTGTTGTACCTGTTTTATTTATCGGCTTTATTGCCTAAAAAGCTGTTCCTCTTCTCTTCAGTTACCCTCAGACCCTCAGTCGTCATCATCAGAACTCATCCACCATGGGTCACTTAACCTCTGCATTACTGAGGGGTCTCTCTCTCCTGCTGGTGACCCGGAGTGTGTTTGCCATGGTGCTGTTTAATGCCACAGATCTCGGCATTCTCTTGGAGAAGTACCTGGATGATGATGGAGACTGGATGGTGGAGAGACAGAGAAGCAAGAGGGCCATCGCTGCCAGTGACATGCAAGCAATCCTGAACCTCCACAACAAACTCCGGGGGCAGGTCTACCCACCGGCTTCAAATATGGAATACATGGTAAAACATCTCTACACTGCAACAAAGGATAAAATGTGTTGAATAACACATATTAGGAAGAGTTATCCACTGTGGTTTAGTGGTATGTGTACACAATACAACTTTGCAGTCAGTTTTGCATTGACTTGATTTGCAGTCAACGGTTTTGGTATTGCATAGAGGTAAAATTGTCATTTCAAATTCATGGGCTCTTCATGACTTAGTCATTTTGCAAAAATGATTTCCTTTTCAACATATCACAAAAGTGTGAGAATTGGGAGTTAATAGTCTTATAATGGGGAGCAACATGAATTGCCTTTTTATTATAGCCTGATGAGAAAGTAGTAGATTTTAATAAGCAGTCAAAAGAACTATAACTTCAGTAATATTAATAAGATTAATATTAATTATTAATATTTATAAATCCACTAATAACCTGTAAAATATTGTGACAGGAAAACAGGAAATGTTTTCTGTCCGCTAAATGAGACTTTTACAACAGTATAGCAGACTATACATAAAATGCATGTAAATATAAGTTGTTACTTATATAAGTTGTTACTTAATATGTCTTAGTAAGATGATATTTGCTATTTTGGTTTGCAAAACATAATGAAATGCAATACAATGATAATTGAGAGATGCACAAAAAACCTTCCTCAGAAGCCTGTTGTATTATATTTGATACTCATTTTAACAAAATGTTTCTAAAAATAAAAAAATGATGCATGGATAATTTAAATGTTTACCTTAAACGATTATACATAGATATTGTTATGTTTTCTTTATACAATTATTAATGATTTCTCATGACCTGAAGGTGGACATTTTTGGAATTATACTAAAAGGCATTTATTTGCTAAACAAAAGGATAAACTATCAATCACAGGGCAGAAGGTATTCAGAAGATTACATACAACAGGTTTCTCAGCAAAGTTTTGATGATGTTGATTTAGAGGCTTTAGAAATTCTTGTGTCAAAAGTATAGGGTTATTAAAAATAACTTGTAAAATGGGACTGCAGAAGAGTATAAATGGTTTATGTCTGATTTATTAAGCCTTGAAAAAAATGCTAACACAAGTGTGTATTTGTTTGTAATTAACTGGTCTTTGTTTGCCAAGTGAATGGTGGGGTTCCAGAAGGTTATGAGAAAAAAGAATAAAAAGGGACGAGATTATTACAGACAATTGGTGTCATTGCAGGATAGAAATAAAGTATAAAAATAATATGCATATTTGAAGGTTGCATAAACAGTTGTACAGCTTCAATGAACGTTTGATGCTTGTGGCATGATTACGCCCTGATATCTTTGCTCAAGCACTGTCAGTTTTCAATGGGCTGTTTAACAGAGGACCACACACTTGCATTATGTAAAGCACATATATATTGTTCTGTCTGAAGGATCATTGTCGAGATGGAAGGAATTATTATTCCCATTATTCTTCCAGTCATTCTGTGAAATGGACAAAGTTCCCATTCTGTGCAATTTTGACTCGTGGATATAAACTAGCAGAATGTCAGTATCTGAGGTGTTGTAAAACAAATACAGTTAAATATTGTTTCAGAAGCAGCATTTCCTCATGCTTAGTCTGGCTGGATTACCACCAAACATTACAAAGCCCTCGGCTCCCAAGAGGTATTAAAAGAACAGTTCACAACATTTTGTCTTAATTTCTTCAACAATTTCTTCACATTCTTTTTTTCAATACAACAGAATTTTCATGTTTGTACTAGAAACTGTCCCTTTAAGGTGTGTCTAAATTTGCTCTGTTTTACAATACCAATCAAACATTTGGAATCATTAAGATTCTTTTAAAAAGATCTTTTAAATGCATTCATTTGATTAAATATACATAAAAATAGTAGAAATAAAAAAACTTTTTCTGTTTAAATAATATATATATATATATATATACTGATTTAAACAAAAATATTAAGCAGCAAAAAACACATTTTTAATATTTATAATAATAACAAATGTTTCTCGAGCACCTAACCGACATATTATAATGATTTCTGACATATGTGACACTGAAAACTGGAGTAATGGCTGCTTAAAAATTCAGCTTTGCCATCACAGGAATAAATACAATTTTTAATATATTAAAATAAAAAACAGTTCTTTTAAATTGTAATAGTTCACAATATTACTGTTTTTACTGTATTTTTGATAAAATAAATGCAGCCTTGGAGAGCATAAGAGAAGTCTTCCGTAAAAAAAAAGAAAAAGAAAGAAAACCTTAAGGATTCCAAACTTTTGACTGGTAGTTTGAACCATTTGCTTCAGACTAAAATTAAAATAGAATTTTAAGCCTGGCTCCTTTGCACACTAAACAAACCAGTACCATGAGACCGTTTAATACAGTTTACACTCTTAGAACAGAAAAAATAAGTGGTGCATGGACCTCTTGAACACTAAGACCCATTTATATTTCAGCTTTTCAGAAAGACGGGCAGTGGTTTGAGAGATGCCTTGCAGGGATTGTTAACTGGGTGTCAGGAGTGGAGTTTGGGCAGCTCAGCAGAGTGAGGGTAATAGGAATGGTGTGATGGATGTGGAGACATGGAATGTGATGATGCGCAGCTCCAGCCCTCCACAGCCTCTTATAATACCGGATTTGGAATTCTAGGCAAAACAGCAGAATTCCAGACTGCAGCGGGGGAAATCGAGCAATCAACAGACCCTCGTTTCAACAGGCACACATACGCTGTACAGCAGCTGCAATGACTCTACATTTCTCATTTAATACTTTCCCTCTCAACAGAAAAAAATGAGCTCCTGAGGGACGCTGGAAATTTTTCACTTTCTTGGAATGTGACCAGATGACAAAAAACGTGCAGCTGATGAGGTGTCAAATGAAGTAAACAATGGCGTGTGAAAGAGTGTGAGTGTCTGCACTGACGGGACGTGTTTTCCTTTACTGGTCCTGTCTAAGTGCGGTCGGATTCTCGGGGGCCTCCCGTACCGAGAGCACTGTGCAAACAGAATCACTTTGCCTTTTTGAGTTTACAGATTTTGCAGGATAGACCATTTACTGGTGGAAATTTGCAGATCTGTACCCTAACCCTAACTGATGTTCAGTTATAAATTTTGACCACTAAACAATCTGTTTGTGGCTTAGGTAGTGTTCGATTTTGTTTGTATGCATGATTTAGTACACCCTAATACCTGAAGCCATTAATACCCTAGTAAAAAAATAATTATACATACATACTAATTATAGTTCAGATCTATTAACGTATTTACTGACATTGCTTGAGACTTATTTTTAAGCCTAAAATGTGCTTTAATGTCACTAGTGATGAGGATTGCATGATCTTTGAATAATATCAGTCTTTAACTGCAAAATATTTAAAGTGTACCTGAAGTATACTTACAATAGGTCCACTTTAGCACAATCAAACATACTTCAGTATATCTTTAGTTGGACTTCAGCACTACTTCCGCACAATTAAAGTGCATTAACTACAAAATTAGTTGTTCTAATTTAACAGACTTTAAGTATAACAGTTTAGTATTCTAAAAGTGCAATTGCAGGGTATTATATATATATAAAATAGAGAACCACGCGGCACTTAAAATAGAAGCGAATGGAGCCAATCTGTAAATATTAAAATACTCAATATGTTTCAATAATATAGATGTAAATAATGTATTAACATGATTTTAGCATAAAAACACTATTAACTAATGTTTTTAAAAAAATCTTTTTACTTTAGCTTTTAATTTGACTTTTCTAAAAATTCGTTTTGTTATTCTAATTGTTAACTTTCAATTTCCAACTTTTATTTCAAATTCATACTTTATATTAATTTCAATCTTTTTATTAGTCTTTAAACTTATATTAATAATATAAGTTTGATATTTTATCTTTTTTATTTTAAATATTTTTAATTGTAAAGCACTTGGAGGTGCATTTTTATAGGTGCTATATATATATATATATATACAGTGGGTACGGAAAGTATTCAGACCCCCTTAAATTTTTCACGCTTTGTTATATTGCAGCCATTTGCTAAAATCATTTAAGTTAATTTTTTTTCCTCATTAATGTACACACAGCACCCCATATTGACAGAAAAACACAGAATTGTTGACATTTTTGCAGATTTATTAAAAAAGAAAAACTGAAATATCACATGGTCCTAAGTATTCAGACCCTTTGCTCAGTATTTAGTAGAAGCACCCTTTTGATCTAATACAGCCATGAGTCTTTTTGGGAAAGAGGCAACAAGTTTTTCACACCTGGATTTGAGGATCATCTGCCACTCCTCCTTGCAGATCCTCTCCAGTTCGGTCAGGTTGGATGGTAAACTTGGTTGGACAGCCATTTTTAGGTCTCTCCAGAGATGCTCAATTGGGTTTAAGTCAGGGCAAAAATTATTTGACAACTAGAATGATACACAATTTTTAACAGAAAAATAATAATGCTTTTATAAAAGTATAAGATGCACATTTCTGCTGTTAAATTGTTCAAAAAATGGCCCCATTCACTTCCATTGTAGTCTATTATTTGTTGTTGTTGAGAAAATGAGGGATGAATCAAAATGCTATCATTGAACTTAACTTGTATTGAATGCAGAATATTCCTTTATCTCTACAGTATAAAGGCCCACTTTGATGGGTGGCTTAGCAAACCAAGCAGACATCCAGTTGGCAGGTGCTCACTTCAAGGATTAATGTCTCAGGCAAATGTTTCAGCTATTTTAGGGACCTTATTGGGGCAGGTTTACCGCTGGACTGTGCTTTGGGACTTCCCATGGAAAAAGTGTAACATGTATGGGCAGTGACAGGGCAGATAACTCCCCCGCCACAATTCTGGCTCAGGTTTCTCTCCAACCTTGAGTTTTGTATGCTTTCCATTCAAGGTGAAAGTGCTGTTTTACTTTTCCAGAATAATGAGATGTTTTTATTAAACAGCAAAATATGGGTCAGATGGACAGAAAAACACATATGTGAATGGCCTTGAATGATGTAGCTTGTGACCAAAACTAGCAACACAGAGCAGGAGCTACAGAAGACAGATACAGAAACATATGGAGAACATTATTGTATCCAAAAAAAGTTTGAATCAGGGCACAAGAGAAAGAAACCAGAAAGAAACCTGGTTCTTTCTCCAGCCTGCAAGCACACATTGTATTGAAGGCTAAAGAGAACTTAACCTGCAAAAACTGTCATACTATTATTGACTACAACAGCCACTGACTTTCACAAGACTAAATCCTTTTCCTGTTAACCCCATTATAAACAGGTCATAATCTTAACTACACATACAAAAGATTAGGGATTAAACAGCTTTGTTTCTGTAGCGCTCTACTTGCCACCTGTTTCCATCTGAATCTGTATTTCTCTGCCATGTCTCTGTATTTCTTTTAGGTGTGGGACACTGAACTGGAGCGGAGTGCTCAGGAATGGGCCGAGACCTGCCTGTGGGAACATGGTCCAGCTGGCCTGCTGCCTCAGATTGGTCAGAACCTGGGAGTGCACTGGGGAAGGTCTGAATGTCCTTTAGTGTTTTATAGCAATGTGAGCTTACTAGTCATTGAGTTGAACTTATATACAGCTAGAATTTAGCTTTATTAAAGGCACAATATGTAAGATTTTTTTATTAAAATATCCCCCCAAAAATTTTACATATTTTGCTGACTTGTGTACTTATATTATCCCAAATGTTTCGAAGAATGTTTAAATTACACGGACTGTGTCCATAGTGTCATTGTGTCGCCTGCCATTGGCGTCATAACCCCTCGACACCAAAGACGCTTTAATATGTTGTGCGTTTTAATAGACCGGTGACGACTGCACAGAGTAGCATTATGACAGAACTTTCAAATGTATCTAGTATGATAAAACAGCGCTGCTTTTTTCCCCCACATATGCATGACTGGAAGGAGGGGAAGCGGTCGACTGTGGCATAATAAAAGCTCAGCTGCTTTCGAGCCGAGTGTCAAGCTCGTTCAGCAGCCTCGTTTCGCTTCGACGGCTTTCAGACGACCTCTTTTTTTATTTTGAATACGAGCCCGCTAGCGGCGAAAATGACATATTGTGCCTTTAATACACTGCTGTTCAAAAGTTTGGGGTCATTGTGATTTTTAATTGTTTTGTAAAAGGAGTCTTAAAATACTAATAAAAAATACAAAATCTAACTGACCCCAGACTGGAATACACCAGTATGTCTAACATGTATTTAAATTAAACTAGTGAAATGCTATATTTCCATCAGTGTCAATATCAGATAGCACACTCAAAGACCACCTACATGCTGTTCACTGACCGCTTGATGCATATTGCATATACAACTCGAGATTGATTTTTAAATCTGGCAAACTGTAATCCGGTTGGCTTTAGTTAGTACGGGCACACATTTTTTTTCAGTCCACCTGGAAATGAAGTCAAAGGTACCATGCTGATACAGTGAGCTGTTTTGAAGAATGTTTGAAGTTAGTGTCAACAGATCTTTAAAAGATTCTGGCACTTGAGGGAATTTCTAGCAAGGGTTTGACACACTTTCTAGAAGTTTAACTAGATATCTAGATATGTAAGTATGTTCTTATTTTGGTTTCTGAGTCTGTGAGTCAACCATGCTAGACTATTATTGTGATGTCATATATTTCAGCTATACTTTAAGTAACACATAAACCAAGAGTAATACTAAACACATAAAAAACAAATGAACTGTGGTTTGAACTACTGTTCAAAAGTTTTGGAAAGAGATTATTCATTTATTTAGGACAGATTAAGTAGTTCAGAAGCAACAGTAAAGACTTCAACATTGTTGCAAAAGATTTCTATTTTTAAAAAAACCCTGTTCTTTTGAGCTTTCTATTCATCAAAGAATCCTGGAAAAAATTTATCATGCTATGTTTCCACAAAAATATTAAGTAGCACAACTTTTTTCAACATTGACAATAATAACTTAATTAGCATATTAGTGTGATTTCTAAAGAATGTGACACTGAAGACTGGAGTAATAGCTGCTGGAGTAAATTCAGCCTTGCCATCACAGGAATAAATTACATTTTAAAATATATTAAAATATAAAACGGTTGTTTTTAATTGTAAAAATATTTCAGAATATTACTGTGTTTACTGTATTTTGAGCACATAACTGCAGCCTTGGTGAGCATACGACACTTCTTTTAAAAACTAAAAAAAAAAACATCAACCCCAAAATTTTGAACAGTAGTATACATGTCAGCTAACTTTTGACTTTATATTGCATTAGTCCAATGCATTCAATTTAGGCTATTACTAATAATGCTTTTTTTAATGTTCACCCCAGATACGGTCCACCTACTTCTCATGTACAAGCCTGGTATGATGAGGTCAAAGACTACTCGTTCCCATACCCCCAGGAATGTAACCCTCACTGCCCTTTTAGGTGCAGTGGTCCAGTCTGTACCCACTACACTCAGGTAGATATACAGTAATAGCATAAGCACATCACATGTGTGCAAACCCATTTATGCATTTGACAGATCTGAAAACAATTCTGAAATTTATGGGATGTCAGTGAAGGAATTTTAATACCAATGTAATATGTGCTCTCGTTCTGGTTGTCAGCACTTCAGCTGCAGCCTTTTTAAATTGTTTGGAGTCTAAACAGGGCATTTGGAGAGCACCAGACAGGAGAGCATTGAAACGCTTCAGTCTGCTACTAGTGAACATGAGTTATGAGCCAATATCTGTGTGCCTTTTTGACAATGATTCTTAGATGTTAGAAGGCAGTTGTAATGGCTGTAAATCATGAAGTAGCATATTAAAACTAAAGACGCCTCAAGATAGAGCCTTGAGGCACCTCAAAATCCAGCAGTGACCGTAAATGGCAACAAAATATTTCTTCTACTAAACAGTTAAAGACTACCAAACCACCAAACATTTAAAGCCTAATTTAAAGTAAAAGCAAAAATGAAAAATGTATAATTAACACAAAAGGAGATTCTCTTTGAAGAATCTTCACACAACTCTTTTCCATACAGTAAGTAGGAAAATCTAACAACGGGCCAATCAGATTCAAGCATACAACACCTCATATTATAAAAAAAAATATTGACCATGGTCTAACTCAGTTGAGCTCCAAAAAACAACAGAAACTCCAATAAGATTATTTTTAAGAAAACACATTAAATGCTTATGCACTGTTATCCAAGTCTTGTAAAAGCCATTATATAGTTTTGTTTCAAAATGGACAGTGATAGGTTGGCTTATAACAAGAAATATAGTAAATCATATGGATATAACTACTTGTTTTCTTTTGTTGTGTGTTCTTTTTAAGATTGGGGTCATTGTATGGACAAGATGGGAAAACCCACACAAAAAGATTTGAATAGACTATAGCACATATTCCTTATGATAAAAATAGTGCCTAAGGCAATTTAAAGGGGTCATATGATGAGATTTCAATATTTCCTTTCTCTTTGAAGTGTTACAAGCTCTTGGTGCATAAAGAAGATCTTTAAAGTTGCAAAGACTAAAGTCTCAAATCCAAATAGATATTCTTTATAAAAGTTAAGAGTCAACCACGCCTACCTAAAACGGCTCGTTCTAACACACCCCCACATGTCTATGTCATGATGTGGGAAGATTTGCATAACGCCGCACAAATGTTCACGCAAAGAAAGAAGGCGTAACTTTTATTCTCGCTGTAGTATTGTTGCTGCCGCCATGTCGTGAAGACGCATGTGTGTTCGTGTTCTGTGTGTTTCGTTGTGAAAGCAACGTTTGGCCTTCCAAAAGAGGACGATATCCGCTTTGTCATGCCTAGAACTTCGTGCTGTGGATCGCCGGATCGGCTTTCACCGTGGACGAAGCGGAGTCCAGCCCGGGGTCGTCACATGTGGTTGCCGCAAGCCCGCCAGCCGCTCCTTTGTCGAATCCGCCGGCCGCACCGTTCTCAAGCTCGCCGGCCTCCGCTCACTCAAGCCGGCCTCCGCTCACTCTAGCCCGCCGTGTGAAACTACTTTGTTTGGCCTTCCAAAAGAGGACACGACTAGAAATCAGTGGTTAAGTTGTATTTACAACACTGTTCCAGAACAGTTCAACCCAAATATTCAGATGTGTGCAGCACATTTTATGGAGGACTGTTTCCTGATCCTGGAAGAGTAGACTACAATGATTCACGGACTGTAAGTACATTTTAATTTTAAGGATTTGTCACTGATGATTCAAGTACGAGTTTTGAGCAGTGTAGAGTAGCGCTTGTTGTCATTTCTCTGATCACAAATGCAGACATGGTTTTATGTTTACGCGGCGCGTATTTTGAGCTGGGGGGGGGGCTGAGAAATAAAACGGGGCGGGGGGGATGGGAGGTGGGGGGGTCACGTGACAATAGTGATGCGAGAAGACTGACACTATGATGGCGGATCCAAAGTGCAACTTTTGTTAATAAAACTTTATTCGTTTAATAACCTATAAGTGAATGTCTTTGTTGCTGGGTTTTCACTAAAAAAATAACAATGAACCACAAACTAAGCATTTGTTTTAAATAAGGGGAAAGACCTTATTTATTTGGGTTACAACGGCTATATCCATCTTATCCATCATTTTGTCAATGCAAGGTAGATGTTTAATATATGCGAATTTGCCATTGTACTATTTTATGACTGATGTGTTTTAATGAATAAGATAATAAACCACAAACTACGATCGTTTTAAGGTAGCCTAAGGGGAAATCCATAGGCTATTTATTTGTGTTAAATGCGAGTAAAACATATGCTTATTTATTTTGTTAATAAAAGTTGAAAGTTTAATGTTTTTTTGTGTTTTTTGTTTTTTCGATTAATAATAATGAGCCATAAGCATGCATTTAAAGTAAGGAGAAAATCCAAAAACCTTACATTTATTTGTGTTACAACGCGGGTACATCAGTCTTATTCAGTGGTGTAGCAAGTCAGCGCCGGGCCCATATGCAAAACATTTGTATGGGCCCCCCCAAAATGTTATGGGCTCCAACTCGGTTAACTTAACTTAGGCCCTATTGTTGATTTTTCGGAAGTAAATAAAGTTATGTGAATCATGACTATTCACAAGCTGTTTTATTTAGGGTAGGCTATAGGCTAATGCTTGGAAATGTTGTTTAAAGTTTTCAAGTTCATTCATTATTTGTAGCACGCAAGCCACCCAATAATCGCAGCTTTGTGCTTTGTTACTACAAAGTCTCAGCCTTCTGTCAATTTTATGATAAAATACAAATAACAAACATCTTTTTACGCTCTTTAATTTGTAGTGAGATAATTCGCCTCAGTTCAAGCTGCATATTAATCAATTATATTTTCTTCTTTAATATTTGCAGCACGAAATAAACTTGAATATCTGAGTGCATGTTGAAAAAAATCAGAACAAATTAATACAAACGAATGTCTCATGAATCGATCAATCAATGTTTTTAAAAAAGTCAAAAGAATGACGGATGCCACAGACTTTTTTTTTTTTGGAGGAGTAGGCCTATGGGTGGAATTTTCACATTATATAACATGATTTTATTATCGTAATTTTAACTTTATTGTTAAAATATTATGACGTTAATCTTATTTATTTAGTTATTTTTAAACGTGGCACAAAAATGCTGCCTTATAGGCTACTGAATGCAAACACAATTTTGGCACATCAGCCCAAAAAACAAACAAACAAACAAAAAATAATAATAATAAAATAAAAAACAAACAAAAAAAGTCAAAAATAGTGAGGGGATATTTGAATTATTTGTTAATAAACTTGTTAATGATTTGAATTATTTCGTTTTAAAATAGTAATTTAAAGCATTCTATAGATATATTTATCATGTCGGTGAAGCGTTCCTGCTCAAGACCAAGACGACAGAAAGCGCATCCTGTTTGTTTTCCTTATTTTACAAAAGCACAAGGTTTTGTTGATATTGTGAGTGCACACAAATACAAGTAGACCCTTTGCAGTTCCGAATGATGTATACTATTACCTTTATGAGCAAAAATGATGGTGTATTTTTAAGTTTCCGCTGTTATTAAAAATAAAAAGCAAGTGATTGCGCTGGCGCCTCCATGTCCTGCAGAGCATGCTTTAGCTTCCACTCTCCGCACAAACAATTGGATTTTCGCCTAACAGCGCTAATTTATCTTGGTTAAATGTTTAAATTAATACTGTGAAATGCATAAATTGTTTTATGTCTGTTTATTTTAGACAAGTCATGTTGGTTTGAGAAGGCTAAATTGATCAAACATAATGCTCAACTCACTGCCTCTGCCGCTTGGTTGTTCCTTTAAAAAACAAAAAACTTGAATTTAACAAACATAAAATGTTCCAAACATATTTCTAAATTAACTTAATAAAGAAACAAAAAGAAAAATGACCACTTTGCCATTAAAAACCAAAACTGAACTATTTTAATAGCTGTGTAATGGGGAAGAGAGAGAGAGAAAAAAGACACGGGATCCAGTCGGTCTCGGGCCGAGAATTCTCATAAAGCTGTTGGACAAGGGCCGGGCCCATGCAGGGCTCTATTCATTCCCTTGTTGCCCCTAGCTCGGTGGGCCCCCAAACTGCCCGGGCCCATATGCACCTGCATACCCTGCATAACCAGACGCTAAGCCACTGATCTTATTTGTTCTTATCTGTTCATAAAAGGTTTATGTTTAATATAAGCGACTTTGTCATTGTAGCATTGTTGATGTTGTGTGTGTGTGTTTTTTTCATTAAGAGTAATATTGAATCAACCTTAAGAATTAATTTTGTTTCAAGAATAGGAAAAAAGATCAAAATAAGCGCTACAGATGTGAGAATGCCAGATTAGTTGCTGCTGAGGTAGACGCTCTCGCTCTTTCTCTGCTGTCTGTAGAAATTGTTGTTAATTCTTAATATGGGTACGGCAGAGACAGTCTATGTGCATTTAATTTATTTAATACACAAGTTTCACAATTTGAGTTGAATTACTGAAATAAATTAACTTTTCCACAACATTCTAATTGATTGAGATGCACCTGTAGACGCTAAACCACTGATCTTATTTGTTCTTATCTGTTCATAAAAGTTTTATGTTTAATATAAGTGACTTTGTCATTGTAGCATTGTTGATGTTGTGTGTGTGTGTTTTTCATTAAGAGTAATATTGATTCAACCTTAAGAATTAATTTTGTTTCAAGAATAGGAAAGACCTAACGTTAAAGATCAAAATAAGCGCTACAGATGTGAGAATGCGAGATTTGTTGCTGCTGAGGTAGAGGCTCTCGCTCTTTCTCTGCTCTCTGTAGAAATTGTTGTTAATTCTTAATTTGGGTACGGCAGAGACATGTTACAGGTTATAATATAATCCATAAATCATGTCAACAAATTATTTTTTAAGTCACTTTAATAAGTTTAATCAGTTGAAACGACTTTCACAGTCAATTTGATTTAACTTGACTCATATTTAACCGTTGCTTCTTGTCATTGTAGGCTTAGGCTACTTTTTTCAATGAATTTTAATGAATATACTAATTAATAAAATGAATATTATTTATTTTTTATTACATATTGTTCATTCATTTATTTTTAACACCACAGCCCCAGCACCCCCATTTTTTCGTGGGCTACACTCCAGGGGGTGCTGCAGCACCCTCAGCACCCCTACTTCCCGCGGTAATGGGCCCGATGCAACACAACGCGAAAAAAGACTGTAATCCGTAATTATGTCCCCACTGGATGCAACAAATGCCTCGTTTATAATGGGTTTTAATGTTTTTGTCTCGTCGCTCCATCACAGTATGGTAAGGGGCGTAACATTTCCGTCACACGCTTGAGGGATTTGGCCAATCACAACGCACTGGATAGCTGGCCAATCAGAGCACACCTCGCTTTTCAGACCAATGAGCTTTGTAAAAATCAACGCGTTTCAGAAAGGCGGGGCATAGAGGAGAAACAATAATGTACACTATGTGGAAAATAATGGGTTACACTTTACTTGAAGGGGTGTGCATAAGACTGACATGACACCTTCATAATCATGACATGACACCTACATAATCATGACATGACACATGTCATGAATATGAAGGTTTTTTTATGCATGTTTATGACAACTGTCATTAAGTGTCATTCGCTCAGTTATGTACTTTTTAATGCAAAGATGACATTGTTTGAGATGTCTTTGTTATGGGCTATGGTTAGGGGTAAGGGTAGGGGTAGGGTTAGATCAAATAATGTCATATTTGCATTAAAAATGACATAACTGATCGAATGACACTTAATGACAGTTGTCATAAACATGCATAAAACCTCCTTCATATTCTTGACTTGTGTCATGTCATGATTATGAATGTGTCATGTCAGTCTTATGCACACCCCTTCAAGTAAAGTGTTACCAAATAATGTTTTTTTTTTACCTTATAAAGGTAAATATACCTTATAAACCTTATAAAAAAATTTTTACCGCATAAACACATTTCCTTACACCAAATACACAAAATAATGTTCTTTTTAGCAACATCATATGACCCCTTTAAGGATAGATTTATTTTAGGCAGTTATAACTGATTGTCTGTTTTGCCTCCTTACTGATTCCAGCTTGTTTGGGCAACTAGTAGTCGAATTGGCTGTGCGATCAATGTGTGCTACAACATGAATGTGTGGGGCCAGATCTGGGCAAAGGCTGTTTATCTTGTGTGCAACTACTCACCAAAGTGAGTAACTTATTCATTGTTCTTCATTTAATATTAAATGCTGCTCTCATTCTCTGGCATTTATATTATGATAGCTTGTCAATGTTGTCTCTCCTTGTGTGTGTTTTGTCCTGTACAGGGGTAACTGGTGGGGATATGCCCCATATAAGCATGGCACCCCTTGCTCTGCCTGTCCACCCAGCTATGGAGGAATGTGCAGAGAAAACCTCTGTTATAAAGGTTTGTTATGAGCTTTTAATGAAGTAGCTTCCAACATTGTCCGTACGGACACTACTGTTCAAAGGTTTGGGGTCATATTTGACAGAAATATTACTGTTTTCACTGTATTTTTGATCATGTAAATGCAGCCTTGGTGAGCTTAAGAGACTTCTTCAAAAACATGAAAAAAAATCTTACTGAACACAAACTTTTGAATAGTAATGTATATATATTGTGTTTAATGAAGCATTCATAGATTTCTTGATGAATAGCATCCAGGCAAAATGTAAGACTGCTCATTTCTCTGCTCCACTTTCAGATGATGGAACAAATACACAAAGCCCACGTGAAGAAACAGACGAAAGAAATTCTATAGAACCAGCGGCCCCTCATAGCCCTGGGCCCAGTTTACAGGCCCCAAGTCCAACCAGACTCCCAAATGCAGTTGTGAGCAAAGAGCAGATGTGTAAGTTGTGGTCTCTGATTATACTTTCCATCATCATGGGGGAACCACTTTCCGAAATAAAAGTTGTGCTTGAAAAACAAAAAATTGCTAGCACGCAAATTTATTTCTGTTTAACTCTGATTGTTTTGATGTTCACCAGGCATGGATCTGTCGATTATTTTTTTCAAACATATATTTAATGTTGTAAGTCACTTTGTACAGCAGGGAGTTTTTTTTGTTCTCATAATGGTGATCTCCCTGCTGAGTATGTTTGCTTTGGGGAAGATGAATACTTGTGGGTTTTAAATTGCTTCCTTTGCTGAAAGTGGGTTTGGACTGAAAGCTGAGATCTCCTGCTGTTGGCCACCATGAGCTCCTGCTGGAATTCCACGGCTTGCTTTTACAGAACTGCAGGAACAGAGCTGTGCATTTCTGCAGTGCTGCTAAATTATACAGCATATCTAAACATAAATGAACCACCTGTGTTTTTTCTGCTTTGTTACGCAGCCCAGATTGTGACATGTGACACAAAGCTAAGAGATCAGTGTAAAGGCACCACATGCAATAGGTGAGATAAAAAAGCATGCCATATATACGTCACATGGGTCTTTTTCAATAATAATAATAATTCCAATATTCAGTCCAGTTTCTGCCATTATTTTTCCCAAATTATTATTATTATTGTTATTATTATTATTGCATCTGTAATAGGTACGAGTGTCCTGCTGGTTGTTTAGACAGCATGGCGAAAGTGGTTGGAACAGTGTATTATGACATGGTAAGCCTGGCATAAAGATCTTTTTTTCAGTTTATCTTATCACATATAGTCTAAACTTTTCACACTGACAATATTTTTGCCCTCAGCAATCCAGTATTTGCCGGGCAGGCATTCATTACGGTGTCATTGACAATGATGGAGGCTGGATGGATGTCACAAGACAGAGCAGAAAGGACTTCTTCATCAAATCATACAAAAATGGACTTCAGTCCCTTGGGTAATCAGTCTGCTCAAGATTGACTTTCATGCGCATTAGAGACAACTCCATCTAACATAATGAAAATGTTACAGGAAATACCAGAGTGCCAATGCCTTCACAGTATCCAAAGTTACAGGTAAATGACAATTACATGGTTCTCTGTAATACTTAATTTTGATTGGTCAGTTGTGTCATTCAGCAGGGAAATATTTGATATAATGGCTATTATCTCAAGTCTTCAGTGTGACATGATCCATCAGAAATCCTTCTATTATGTTGATTTGAGTTTTAACAAACATTTCTTATTATTATCAATGTTGAAAACAGATGTGCTGCTTAACATTTTTGTGGAAAACATATGTTTTTAGGATTCTTTGATGAATAAAAAGTTCAAAAGAACAACATTTGAAATATAATTCTTTTTCAACATAAATGTCTTTATTGTCACTTCTTGTCAATTTAGTGCACTCTTGCTGAATAAAATGTCGTAGTCATAATAATTGAAAGGTATTGTATATATTTTCTAAGTAGCTGAGGAAAAAGCACAATGTTCAATGTACAATCAGTCAGTTATCATTGCGAAATAAACCCTGACAACAATAATCACGACCCCAGTGCAAAACAGAAGGGTCTTGTTGCATACAGTACCTTTACTATTAATTTAATCATCTTTCCTTTGTTTCAGTAAAAGTTATCACATGCAAGACTACAGTTTCTGCGCTGTGCCCTTACCAGAAGCCTGCAAGACACTGTCCAAGGTAAAACTCGATCTGTAATGAACCAAACCCCCAGGTGAAATGTTCTTTTGTGTAATCTATTTAGAAACAAAACTTGCTGATAGCATTTGAAACTACTATTATTACACTGTCGAACAAATCTTTCCAACCATGTCTTTTCTTCCCACAAGGATTTACTGTCCTCGGAATTGCCTGCAACAAAAACCCCACCATTCTCGAGTCATTGGCACCAAGATTTATTCAGATGTAAGCTTTTTTTTTATTTTTCAAAATCAAACTGAAAGCAAGAAGCACTTCATTTTAAATGTAAATTTGTTTTGCAGAAGTCTAGTATATGCAGATCTGCAATTCATGCCGGCGTTTTAAGAAACGAATCAGGTGGTTACGTTGACGTGATGCCCACAGACAACAGGAAGCTGTACATTTCCTCGTACCAAAACGACATAGTCTCAGAAAGGTAGGTTTTATGCCCAAACTGGCCTGTGTGGAGCTGGTGTAAGGCAGAGTATGGGGCGGCCTGTCTCTCCTTAAGCGTTCAAAATCACAGGCCTTTATTAATAAAGCTGATTAGGGTAGAGCTGTACCAGTGGTTCCACTCCAAGCATGGTAGAGTCAACTTTTTTTAGTCACTTCGAAGGTATGGTAGACAAAATCACAGATGAATGAACGTGTTCGACAATTAAAATAAACATAGCCATCCCATCAGATAATCACAAAAGATACATCAAAATATCATAAACATCTATTTTCACTAAATAATAGTGCTGTCAAACGATTAATCGTGATTAATTACATCCCAAAAATTGTTTTTACGTTATATATGAGTGTGTAGTGTGTATAAGTTTTATGTATATATAAATACAAACACAAGCACACACACACACACACACATATATATATATATTTAAGAAAAAAAAAATATATATATATATTTAAGAAAAATATGCAATGTTTATATATTTAATATATTTATATATAATATAATAATATAAATGTATATACATGTAAATATTTTCAAAATATATACTGTATGACTGCGTATTTATATATACATAATAAATAAACAAACAGTACAAATAAACAAAAACGTTTATTTTTGATGCGATTAATCATTTGACAGCACTACTAAATAAGCTTTTCACCAAATGCTGGTCATTACGAACACACTTATGTTTAAGGCTTGGGAAACGTTGCTTATTTCACTTCTATGTTTTCTCGCAGCCTGCAGAACCCCACGGGAGGCAAGGCATTCAGGGTATTCGCAGTTATTTGAGCGTGTGCTGAAATCGCGGTCACTCATCGACTCGGTCTGTTGATTAGGCTGTAATAGTGACCATTGTGAGGCCACTTTTCTGCTCTAACCAGCCTGTGCTGTATTTTCTTTCACATGAATGTTGACTGAACTATTTGCTTTATAGATGGAGACCCTTTCCAATGCATCAAGCTGATTAGCCATTGTATTGCCTAAAAAGCATGTAATTAGAGGATCATTCAGGGAATATGGTGTCTGTATTGCAGAGAAAAAAGCACTTAAGGAGTATTAATCTTCTGTTATTGTTGTAAAGAACATTTTAGAGACTGTTAGCTTTTTAGTTTCATTACATGTTGAGGAAGTTCTCACTCATTTATAGATTTATTTTCTTTTTTTTTTCACTATGTATTTATTTTTATGTATTTTTTTGCATTAGGGCAAGAAAAGACTGCTGATATGGTTTTTGTTATGATAATTAAGAAAGTGGGTATAATCCTGCAGGGCAGGATACTACATCTGAAAACATCCAACCAAACATAATATGAAACGTCCACATCGTTAAAACACTGTAAATAGCTTGTTATGAATAGCTTGTCTATAGTATTAATTCTAATGAGGTGCTGTATGCATAGGTATTGTGTACTGTCTCAGAAAAACAACTGTATTATGATTTAATGATTTCGCAGGTTCCCAAAAACGAGCTTTTATGTTATGTCCAAATGAAATACTTTTTGTCATTCCTTAAAGGGATAGATCACCCAAAAATGAAAATTCTGTTATCATTTACTCATCCTGAAGTTGTTCCAAACCTGTATGAATTTTGTTATTTTGCTGAACACAGTAGATATTTTGAAGAATGTGGGTGAGCAAACACTTGACGGTAGCCATTGACTTCTGTAGTATGGAAGTCAATAGTTTACATCATCTGTTTGGTTACCCACATTCTTCAAAATAACTTTAAGATGAGTAAATGATGACAGAACTTTTGGGTGAACTATGCAATGGTTTTCAACTGGTTTGGTCACAACCAAAAATGAAACAGAGGGGGAACATTTATATTTTGTTGTTGATATAAAAGACATCCCCAGCTAACATGGAACATTCTGAGAAAATTGGTTGACGTTCTGGCAAGGTTCTCTTAAAGTTAGCATTACTGGAAAAATGTTTCTTCTTAATATAATGTTTGTTCAGAGTTGTCTGGTGTTTAGTAATGTTCTCAAAACATTAGCACAAAAGTGTTATCTGTGCATTGTTTGTGGAATCTTTTATGTCTGAAACATTTTATTTGGACGTTTATCTAATGGTTTTTAATTGTTACTACTTGTTTCAGAACGTTCAGAGAACAGCAGCTATTTTAGTCATGCAAGTACAGCTTTTTTCTGTTTAAAGGAATAGTTCACCAAAAAAATATTTTTTTTAAATCATCATTTACTCTGCCTCATGTCATTCCAAAACTGTACAAATTAAACACAAAAGAAGATATTTTGAAGAATTCTGAAGAACCAAACGGTTTTTGGTCCCCACTGACTTCCATTGAAGGGAAAGAAATACAATGGAAGTAAATGGGGACCATCAGCTTTCTGATTATCAGCATTCTTCAAAATATCTTCTTTTATGTTTAACATAAAAAAGAAACTCATACAGGTTTGGAACGACATGAGCGTGAGTAAATGGTGACAATTTTCAATTTTTGGGTGAACTATCCCTTTAAATGGGAAAACTTCAGAACTCTTTGAATCGGACATACTGTATATGTCAAAAAAGGTTGCAATGGGCACTTTACACTGTCCTTCTAAATGTCACAATGCCTGTTATAATGGCCTAATGTAAGCACATGATTGTATATATTTGTGTTTTCTACCTCACATTGTTTAAAAACATTTTACAATAAACTTCAGTAATCTGTTCCAATGAATCTCACACTTTTTTTACCTGAAAATGTAGTTATATGTTCAGCCCACAATGTGTTCATTATTATTATTTTTGGATTCTGGATTTGGATTCTTTTTTTGAAACCCTGGACTGGTACAATGCATGGACCACAGAAACTATTGAGGCCATCTGTCTGTAATGAAAACCAGATGGAATAATTTTCAGTGTTTACTGCTCTCTCACCCTCAACGTAACAGCTAAAACAATTCCCTTATGGATTATAGAATCATTTTATCGAGCAGCACGCTTCCACATTACTTTCATTTATTCAGACTGATAGATGCTGTAGATCTAATTTAGTAGAAGAATTGAACTGTCTTCTCGGTAAGAAGGATGGGTAAATACGATAACTACTAAACCAGGAGCTGCTAGTAAATATATTTAACACCTGCAGTTTCAGACACCTCAAGGCATCTGTTAAAACTTGTTTATTAGTTAGAAGTCCACTTTGTCAGTGCAGCCTGTCTGTTTTCAGACCTGCCACAGTTGCAGTCTGCTGTGCCATAGAAAGCCAAGATTTATGGCTAATGTCCAAAACATCACTCTCCATCCAGGTTGTGTTCCACCTGGACGCCTGCAGTCCAGAAACACAACTTGAGTGTAATTACCAGCCAGCCACACTGACATCATAACAAAACAGCATAATGCAGGGTGACTACCACACTAGCATATGTTTATATTATAAAGTGCCACTAACATATAATGACATGATTTCAACACCTTGATAAATAACTTTGCCTGTTTATTGGAGTTTGGTGCCTTTGGATAGAAATTACTCAAAAAAGCAATAACGTAGGACATGGAAATATTAGTGTAACCACTGCTTTCTTACAGCATAATCGACAATGTAAAAAACAGAGGGAAATACCCACTTTAAGGAAAATGAAAAACAGAAAGTGTATATGCTCACCTGCTCTTTTTCAACTAAGTGAGAACAGACAAAGAGCAACACTGTGAGCATGTCAGAATAATTCTGGTTGTTGGACCTGATGGAGCTCAGATGGAGCTCAGCCGCGTGTTAATGCAAATAGCTAATCAGCTAATAACTTGACAGCAACTCAATGCATTTAGGCATGTAGACATGGTCAATTCAATCTGCAGAAATTCAAATGGAGCATCAGAATGGGGAAGAAAGTCGATTTAAGTGACTTTGAACATGGCATGGTTGTTGTTGTCTGAGTATTTCAGAAACTGCTGATCTATTTCCATGCAAAGCCATCTCTATGGTTTATACAGAATGGTCCGAAATAGAGAAAATATTCAGTGAGCGGCAGTTCTGTGGGCAAAAATGAATGTGGATGCCGGAAGTCAGAGGAGAATGGCCAGACTGGTTTGAGCTAATAGAAAAGCAACAGTAAGATATGGAAGGTATGCAGAAGAGCATCTCTGAATGCACAACACGTCAAACCTTGAAGAAGATGGGCTACAGCATCAAAAGACCACACTGTGCGCCACTCCTGTCAGCTAAGAACAGGAAACTGAGGCTACAGTTTGCACAGGCTCACCAGAATTGGACAATAGAAGATTGGAAATAGGTTGCCTGGTCTGACAAGTCTCGATTTCTGGTGCAACATTTGCATGGTAAAGTCAGAATTTGGCGTAAATATTATGAAAGCATAGATCGATCCTGATTTGTATAAACGGTTCAGGCTGGTGATGGTGTAATGATGTGGGAGATGTTTTCTTTGCACTCTTTGGGACTCTTAGTACCAACTGAGCACTGTTTAAACACCACAGCTTATCTGAGTGTTGTTGCTGACCATGTTCATGACCACAAGTCATCTCAAACTGGTTTCTTGAATATGACAATGAGTTCACTAAACTCAAATGGCCTCCACACCAGATCTCAATCCAGTAGAGAAACTTTGCAAACCTTTCCACCAATGGGATGTGATGGAACTGGAGATTTGCATCATGTATGTGCAGCTGGCAAATCTGCAGCAACTGTGTGATGCTATCATGTCAATATGGACCAACATTTTTGAGGAATGTTTCCAGCATCTTGTTAAATCTATGCCATGAATTAAAGGTATAGTTCAACCAAAAATGAAAATTCTGTCATTAAATAACTCACCCTCATTTAGTTCCAAACCCAAAAGACCTTCATTCATCTTCGGAACACAAATTAAGATATTTTTGATGAAATCCAAGAGCTTTCTGACCCTGCATAGACAGCAACGCAACTGACACGTTCAAGGCCCAGAAAAGTAGTAAGGCCATCATTAAAATAGTCCATGTGACATAAAGCTACGAGAATATTTTTTGTGCGCAAAGAAAACGAAAATAACTACTTTATTCAACTATTTCGGGTTCTAAATAGCTCTAGTGTCCCTCTGTCTTTTTTAAAACATTGTTCTTTACTTCTTTCCTCACAAAGAAAAGGTCTTCTGTGCAGGATGGTATCATTTGGTCTCATACCAAGCTCAAACTTCTCATATAAGCCTAAACAGAAGGTTGTTTGAAACAGAAAGCAGTTCATATGTACCATTTAACTAAATAAGGCATAGAGGACTGTCTTTGGACAGCATGCAGGACAAATGAGGCTGGGAGTTGCCTCAATTTTCCATTGACACGTGCAGCGGTTGGCAGCAGCAGATTGAAGACTGAAGATGTTTGTGCGAATGATGAAAGACAAACCTTAAGACTTATGTTTTCTGAGAGTCATTTAAAATAACAGTCACCATTAATAACTTTCTAAGCTGCTGTTTGATGAAGTAAACTGAAAGCAGCATATATATTCACAGCCTGGCAAGAAAATGCTACAATTTCTCTTTCAGTCCTTTGGAACATCTTCAACAGTCTTACTCATTCGTTTTTCTATTTACATGCTGCATTTTCCTAAACCTTTGAAAACGGTTAAGTCTGGCAACCACAAGGTTGCTGGTGATGAATTGAAATATTATGGTGGCCAGAAGTAATGTCTGCCTTTCTACGCCCACCTTTTCCTTGGCATCAGAAGTGAACGTACGGATGAAGGGAAACGTTAAAAATATGACACACAAATTGAATATATTTTGAGTGGAAGGAGCTTTTTAGACTCTTTCGACTTGCCAAATGAGTCTTACAATTGGATCTATTTAAGTTCTTTAGACAGAAACCTTATATAAATAAAAAACAGCAAAAAGTTGAAATAAAGGGAGTTAACTAGTTAACTGAGGTTCGGGAGCGAGGCCACGTCTCTACCAATCACCTCACTTCCCGAATCCGTTATATATCGGGCTGCCTCTTTCTCTCGAACCCACCCTTCCCTCCCCTTTAATCAAATCAGCTATCCTCATTCTTTTCAGGTTGCATCGTGGGGTCCTAATAGTCTGGCTTAAATAGGCTATACAAACGATATGATACCCCCATCCTGAGTCTCTCCGGGCAAACAATTCCAGACACCCAGATCAATCTGATCGATCATCCTGTCCCCTTTACCTTTTCATCCTCTTCCAACTCATCCCTAACACTCTGAACAATAAACTATTCATTTACATATTTGGTGGTGTGGTCCTTGCTTGTGAATATTAAATTAATATCTGGGCTACTGAAACACAAACTCCTGCTTGTTTCCGCACGTTTTGGATTAACGTGAACGTGATGTGCACGTGAATGAGTGATTTGATTTATTACTTCTGACAAATTAACAGGACTAATAACGTCTCACTCCAAGCACAGCCACCATCCCATTTTTCATATAAAAATGACAAGTCTGATCCCAGTGCAAATTTTACAGAAAAATTACAGAAAAACAACACAAAAGAAAACAATCTGAACATTGCAGGAGGCTGACAGACAGTAATGAACATTCATTATGGCGGATGAGATATCAGATGGATCAGGAACATGTGCTTCAACACATTGAGTAAATAAAGCTGTTCTTGTTTCTACAGTAATGCAGTAATTTTGTGCTGAGTGAAACTTTTCCTTTAAACATGTATTCTGTGACATGGATAGCTTTTGGATGGCATTTTAGTCAAATATACTATAACTGGTTAAAATAACAAGATTACTATTATAATCTTCATATACACAATAATTTTTACACCTAGAAAAAAGTGTAATTGCTGCCATTCATTGTACTATACATACAAGCCAAAAGTCCATCAATACAAGTCCAAGTAAAATATATGCTCATTTGAGTTACAATAAAACCAATGTTGCATTCTCTTACTGGATGTCAGGAAAACCATAACAATGTTTGCTTCAGGTGTGTACCATATGTCGAAGGTTTCTTAATACAACAAGAACATCCAATTTGTGAGATCTTCTCCAGAGATTCCCAGTTTCTGGAAAGCTGCTGGTATTTGTGCATTAAGGAATGATTTATGATGCAAAGTCTTGAAAATGCATTGTGTAGTTTTCTAATATGTTCTGATTATTATTATGATCCTGCAGACTCAAAAGTTACTCTTCTTTAATGAGATTGAGTAGTTTTAGTTTACTGAAACAACACCACATTAGTGAAATGAGGAAATACCTTTAAATACAGGAAACGGCTCAGATATTACAGTGCTGTCTACTTTGGCATTCCTGTGAAAAGGAATCTAGGTCAAATAGGATGATGAAGAATTTATTTTCTCCCCAAATGTAGAAGGAATCAAGCTGAGAATGAGTGAATCTAAAAGATTAGTTTCTGAAGAAAATATGGGATCTGGTAAGGTATATTTATTAATGACATGATTGACTGTTTTGGGTTTTAGAAAACCCCAATGTGTTTATTTATTTATTATTTTTAAAGAATAGTATTTATGTTTTTTGAGCATGGTATATAAATGCATGCATACACACAATTATTAATTTATTATTATTTTATAGTGTATTATATCAATATTCTTCACATGTATATTACATAATAAAATGTTATATAATATATAATATTATTATAAACAAATATTGTTCATTTTCTTATATATTTCTATGTAGCTTTCATTTTTCAGTGTTGCTTTTCATATTATTATTATTATTTTATAGTGTATTTTCTTATATACCAGTATATATATATATACAGTGGGTACGGAAAGTATTCAGACCCCCTTAAATTTTTCACTCTTTGTTATATTGCAGCCATTTGCTAAAATAATTTAAGTTAATTTTTTTTCCTCATAAATGTACACACAGCACCCCATATTTAACCGAAACTCCATCGGTGACAGAATGGAGAAAAAAAATCTTGGGAGAAATCAGGCTCAGTAGGGGGGCTAGTTCTCCTTTGGCCAGACGAAACCAGCAGTTCAATTCCAGGCTGCAGCAATGTCACATTGTGCAGAGGACTCCTCTGGTTCCTGTGGTCTTGTCCCGGTGGCCGTCTAGGAGACAAGGTCTTTACTGGGTATCTGTCTCTGAGGCTCATCTAGTTGTCCTGATCTCCGCTGACATTCAGGGCTGTAGAAGTCCTCTCTAGGTGCTGATCCACCATCTGATCTGGATACAGACTGGATCTGGTGGCTACGGTGACCTCGGAATAAGAAAGAAACAGACTAATATTAGCGTAGATGCCATTCTTCAAACGATGTAGCAAGTACATCGGGTGTTATGGGAAGTGTTCCCGGTTCCAGTTGTCCTAATTAATGCAGCCTAAAAATCCTTTAACGGATTTGAATATTAGATATGTGTTAGTGTGTTATTTGTAAACCAGGTTAAAGAGATGGGTCTTTAATCTAGATTTAAACTGACAGAGTGTGTCTGCCTCCCGAAAAATTTTAGGTAGGTTATTCCAGAGTTTGGACGCTAAATAGGAGACAGAGTTTTGAGAACGCAGTGGATGTGGAGGACTATAATGCAATAAGAGCTCGTTCAAATACTGAGGTGCTAAACCATTCAGGGCTTTATAAGTAATAAGCAAGATTTTAAAATCTATATGATGTTTAATAGGGAGCCAGTGCAGTGTTGACAGAACCGGGCTAATATGGTCATACTTCCTGGTTCTAGTAAGAACTCTAGCTGCTGCATTTTGGACCAGCTGGAGTTTGATTATTAAGCATGCAGAACAACCACCCAATAAAGTAGGGATGTACCGATACCCCTTTTTCTGAAGTGAATTGGGCATTTTAAAGAGTACGAGTATGAGTACAGGAGCTCAGAATCGGGCCTGATACCGATACCAGTATACCAGTTAACATTTCTGCATTTGACATTGAGAGCATAGGTCATAATTTAGATATATTTTTGATATGGAAAAATGTAGTTTTACAAATGCTAGAAATGTGGCTTTCAAAGGAAAGATTGCTATCAAATAGGCACACCTAGGTTCCTAACTGATGACAAAGAATTGACAGAGCAGCCATCACCACGATCAGATGATAAGAGCAGGTCATTTGTAACTGTAATGAGAGCAATCTCAGTACTATGATACGGTTTAAATCCTGACTGGAAATCCTCACACATACCCTTTTTCTCTAAGAAGGAATATAATTGTGAGGATACTACCTTTTCTAGTATCTTGGACAGAAAAGGGAGATTCGAGATCGGTCTGTAATTAACTAGATCTTTGGGGTCAAGTTGAGGTTTTTTGATGAGAGGCTTAATAACAACCAGTTTGAAGGTTTTGGGGACATGTCCTAATGACAATTACGAATTAATAATAGTCAGAAGAGGATCTATGACTTCTGGAAGCACCTCTTTTAGGAGCTTAGATGGAATAGGGTCTGACATACATGTTATTGGTTTAGATGATTTAACAAGTTTATACAATTCTTCTTCTCCTATAGTATAGAATGAGGGAAATTGTTCCTCAGGGGATCTATAGCACACTATCTGATGCGTTGCTGTAGCTGACGGCTGCATGGTTACAATTTTATCTCTAAAAGTATCGATCTTGGAAGTAAAGTAGTTCATAAAGTCATTACTGCTGTGCTGTTGGGAAATGTCAACACTTGTTGATGTTTTATTTTTTGTTAATTTAGCAACTGTATTGAATAAATATATGGGGTTATGTTTGTTTTCTTCTAAAAGAGACGAAAAGTAATCAGATCTAGCAGTTTTTAATGCTTTTCTGTAGGATAGGGTTGAATTCTGATACCAATGCATCTTTTTCATTATCAACATGGATATTAAAATAACCAACAATTAAAACTTTATCTGTAGCCAATACTAACTCGGATATAAAATCAACAAATTCTTTAATAAAGTCTGTATGGTGCCCTGGTGGCCTGTATACAGTAGCCAGTACAAACATCACGGGGGATTTATCATTAACACTTGTTTCTCTGGATAATGTTATATGAAGCACCATTACTTCAAATGAGTTATACTTGAAGCCCGCCCTCTGAGAAATCCTGAAAATATTGTTATAAATTGTAGCAACAACTCCCCCTTCACCTTTTGGACGTGGCTCATGTTTATAACAGTAATCTTGGGGGGTAGACTCATTTAAAATAATGTAATCATCAGGTTTTAGCCAGGTTTCTGTCAAACAGAGCACATCTAGGTTATGATCAGTGATCATATCATTTACAAAAAGTGCTTTCGTAGAAAGGGACCTGATATTCAATAAGCCAAGCTTTATCATTTGTTTATCCGTATTACATCTGTTTTTTATTTGTTGAACATCAATTAAATTGTTACTCTTAAATTGGTTTGGACATTTTTTGTATTTTCTAGTTCGGGGAACAGACACAGTCTCTATAGTGTGATATCTAGGTGAAAGAGTCACTATGTGCTGAGAATTAACTGATTTCTGTGACGTGAGGCAGCTAGCAGACGGTCGGTTTAGCCAGTCTGTCTGCTTCCTGACCTGGGCCCCAGTTAGTCAAGTACAAACTCTAAGACTATGTGCCATATTTCTAGAGAGAAGAGCGGCACCACCCCAGGAGGGATGAAGACCATCTCTTTTCAACAGGTCAGGTCTGCCCCAAAAACTCGTCCAATTGTCTATGAAACCTATGTTATTTTGCGGGCACCACTTAGACATTCAGCCATTGAGTGATGACAGTCTGCTATGTATTTCATCACCATGGTAAGCAGGGAGGGGACCAGAGCATATTACAGTGTCTGACATCGTACTTGCAAGTTCACACACCTCTTTAATGTTATTTTTAGTGATCTCCGACTGGCGAAGTTGAAAATCATTAGCGCTGGCGTAGCGTGAATAACAATCTTACTGAATTTACGTTTAGCATTAGAATTAGAATCAGAAGAGCTTTATTACCAAGTATGTTTACACACAAGGAATTTGACTTGATGACAGGAGCTTCCAGTGCAGAAGAATGTACAGACATAGTGCAGACATACATAGGAATAACACAGTAGGGATGGAATATAACACTAATTTAAGAAAAAAAAATTAATAATGTACTATATACATAAATAAAAGTATAGGGAAAAAAATTAATTGTTTAGATAAAACAGATATGTTATAAGTGTGCAGATATGTTATTTGCAAAGTGTGCAGTTTACAAGTGTACAAATTTTGGATTCTGTGTATAAATATGTCAGTTGTGATGGACAATGTATAATTATAAAAGTTTAATTGTTCAGGCTGAATATAGCCTGCGGGAAAAAACTGTTCTTGTGCCTGGCTGTTCTGGTGGTCAGTGCTCTGTAGCGCCGACCAGAAGGCAACAGTTCGAAAAGAGAGTGGGCTGGGTGTAAGGGGTCCAAGGTAATTTTCTTAGCCCTTTTCCTCACTCTGGAGATGTAAAGATCTTGGCGGCTGGGCAGAGGGGCGCCAATAATCCTCTCAGCAGTCCTGACTGTCCGCTGTAGTCTCTTGATGTCTGATTTTGTAGCTGAACCAAACCAGACAGTTATGGATGAACACAGGACAGACTCAATGATTGCAGAGTAGAACTGTTTCAGCAGCTCCTGTGGCAGGTTGAATTTCCTCAGCTGGCGAAGGAAGTACAACCTCTGCTGGGCCTTTTTAGAAATGGAGTCTATGTGAGTGTCCCACTTCAGGTTCTGAGAGATAGTGGTGCCCAGGAATCTGAATGACTCCACTGCAGCCACAGTGCTGTTCATGATGGTGAGTGGGGGTAGCACTGGGGGGTTTCTCCTGAAGTCCACGATCATCTCCACAGTTTTGAGCGTGTTAAGCTCCAGGTTGTTAAGACTGCACCAGACAGCCAGCTCTTTAACCGCCTGTCTGTAAGCAGACTTGTCTCCGTCCTTGATGAGGCCGATGACTGTAGTGTCATCCGCGAACTTCAGGAGCTTGACAGAGGGGTCTTTAGATGTACAGTCATTCGTGTTGAGAGAGAAGAGCAGTGGGGAGAGAACACAACCCTGTGGGGTGCCAGTGCTGATGGTGATAAACTTGGATGTGAGTTTGCCCAGCCTCACTAGCTGTTGCCTGTCTGTCAGGAAGCTGGTGATCTACTGATAGATGGAGATGGGCACAGAGAGCTGTGTGAGTTTGTCTGAGAGAAGGTCAGCACTTTTAAATTTGCCAAGATGTCAGGCGCTCTGGCTGAAAACATTGGACTATGGTGGCTGGTGTCTCTATTTTCACATTCCGTACAATAGAATCGCCAATAACTAGAGCACTTTGATCAGGTTTCTCAGCGGGTGCGTCACTGAGTGGGGAGAACCTGTTTGATGTTTTGATCGGAACGGAAGAGCGGTGTTTTGACCCGCGACTATGCCGCCTCACAGTCACCCAGTTGCCCTGCTGCGGAGGCATTGTAACCAGAACCGAACAATGTACAGGGCTCCCTGAGCTAGTCGCATCCAAAGCCATATCTAGAGCCCTCACAGAAATATGGTGGGGATTAAGTTATATTTTATCACTTTAAACAACAGAGAGTGATAGTAAGATAGAGATTCAACAGAAAAGCAAAGCTACACGGCGCTACAATCACAAACCATTCAGCAGCACGGTACACAGGAAACAGAGTCAATGGAGTCAATATATATATATATATACAGTATATATATATATATATGTATATATATATACAGTATATATATATATCCAAGCATAGACAAATCTATACTACTATAAATTATATATATATATAATATAATATAATATAATTAAATATGACATAAATATATAACATTATAAAATACAAATACTCTTACCTTTTTACATTTCATTTTTTCAGTGTTAGTTTTAGTACTTCAACATTTATTTCAGCTTGTTATTTGCCCAAAGCAACTCATTTATCAAATATTTTCCAATTTATCTAATATTTAAAACATAAAAGTTTTTATTTCTAATATATCAAAATATATCAGTTTACATGGTTGACATCCATTACAGCAGCATACAGGACACAGTTAAGGTTACAGACTGTTGTGAGCACTAGGGGCTGTGCTTCTCATCCACGTCACCACTGACCTTTCTCTGTTTATAAAATGGATTTCATTTCGCTTCTTTTTCCATGTTCACACATGAGCCATTGTCAGTACCCGCAGGGAGGTAAAAGAGTCGCTTTGTCTTGATGAAATGGCAGCAGCGGCCACACATGTTTCTGCCAAAACCAGCCAAGATTCAGAGCTCCACAAACTTCACCTATTTTATATTAAACCTGTCAGATTAAATGAGTGAGCCGATAAACTGCTGCGAATACAGTGTGAGCCAAATTACACGCCTCTACCCCCTCACTGGCTCGAGTTTCCAACTGATCCCATGAATGACTGTGTACGGCCCGCTTGCAGTGACAGCTTGTGAAATTAAATCTGGTCTGAAGTCAGCAACAGTTGTTTGTTAATCAATTAATTTCCTTTTCAGTTGGATAACTTATAAAGCAATAAACAATACTGGATAAACACCATCTAATCAAATCTCACAATCACCACTTGTTGCATGCTTGAAAACAATTAATAAATTACAGAAATAAATCAAATTAATATGAAGAGTTTTTAATCCCTAAAGTGTTGGTACATACATCTTGAGTCCTCTGTAGAGGACATTATATTCTAGCAAATTTCTCAGAGACCATATATGCCACAGTTTTATGTCTGGATGACCTGAGCACATTCAGGGCTTTTTAGAGATATCAAATATTTGGAGGTTTGACCATGACAACTCCCCTTACTTGGTCTTTAAAGATGGCTGATATTGACCAAATAATCAAATTTAGCATTGTTATGGAAATATGATCATATTTTGTAATTATTTAAATCGGAGTAATTATTATATTGTTTGTCATAAATAAACATCTCAGGAAAATGTTACAAATCAGAATCTGTCACAAAAGAGGACATCAATTTCATACAAATCTTCTGTACAGGACACCAGGACATACAGCATGTTAACTGGGCATTTTGTGGAGACACAAGTCAGGAAACGAAATTGTACATCAATATTCCTATGAAATATAGGAGATATAGAGATATTCTTAAGAAAACGTTAAGAATGTTAAGAAAACGTTATTACTCCCATTATTATACTTTTTTCCCCATTAAATGTTGCCCCAAGAACACATTAATATGCAAATTAGATACAATATATAGATACATGTATAGAATGGGAATGCTAATTAATTGCCATTGTGCACACACATATTGCATAAATTAAATAGTATATCAAATCGCTCTGTTATAACTTTCATAACATAGCTGAGAATCATATTTGCTCAAAAGTTTGTCTAAAGTGCCCCTATTATGGATTTTTGAAAATTACCTTTCATGCAGTGTGTAACACAGCTCTAAGTGAAAACATCCTCAAAGTTTTAAATCTGAAAGTGCACTGTGTATAAAGTTATTGTCTCTCAAAAGAAAGAGTCAACTCTGAATCATTGAAACAAGTCGTTTTTAAAACGAATCCCAAGACATTTCATGTTGACGTCAACGTGAAACATTAGCATATTGCCCGCCCACTTGTTGGTCTTTTTGCTTTGGTCTGAATGAAAATGCAAATTAATTTGTTGCCACTAGGTGCAGCTTTTGGAACGGTAAAAATAGCGGTTTCCCCGGTAATGCTGTACACAAACCAGCACTGCGCTCACAAACGCTGCTTTATCAGGCATTAGGCATGATGAAATAAAAATGAGACTAATTGGACCAATCACCGCAGATTAGCGTCAAGCAAAGGAGGGGTTTGGAAAAATGAATCATCTGTGACGAATCGTTTGGGAGTCCTTGAGCAAGTAAGGTAAAAATAAATGCATATAAGACAACGAAAGTGTTTTTTGACCTTGCATGCATGTCAACCTGTTGTTGGGGACTCCCAAAACCAAAATCTGAACCTTTCATTACCCATAACATGGGTACTTTAAAAAAATTTAATTAGTGAATGACAAAAATGTAATTAGTGAATGACAAAAATATAATATAACTGAGTCCTGGTGTCATCTACAGACGACATAGCATAACAGATCAGATGAATAAAATATTTTCATTTTTGCAGCCTCTCCATTTGTTTATTAAGCACCAAACAATGTAATTAAATGTTAAAGAAAAAAAACATCACAAAGCTTTTTTCATGGTTCAGTAGAAATATATATATAGACACATATATATTAGATAATATACTTTCAGATTTTCAAAATTATTCAAAACAAAGATTAATTGATGGTCATAAATGAAAATCATCTCACCCTGTAACGGAAGAGGTCTGACACAACAGGTTAGTATATATAAAACAGGTTTATTTGGTCACAGAGAGTACTGGGGTAGGGTTCAGAGGATGAGATGGTGAATGAATAGTTCGAAGGATATGATGAGTGGGGGAATCCGAGTCTTTGGTTTTACAGGAACTGGAATGCAGGCAGGAGGAGCACACACCTCAGCGATCCTTGGACAAGGAGAAACAGGAGACACTTGGAGATGAGGAGACACTAGGAGGAACACAGGTGGTAAGTAATGCAGGAAGTATTCAAATGGAAGTAGTGACAACGTCATTTAGTCCTCTACGTGTATACACTCTTAAAAATAAAGGTGCTTCAAAAGATTCTTCAAGTGATGCCATAGAAGAACCATCTCTTTCTTACCTTTTTGTAATCTGAAGAACCTTTTGTCAAACAGAAAGGTTCTTCAGGTGTTAAAGGTTCTTTATGGAACCACTTAGACAAAAAGGTTCTTCTATGGCATCATGAAGCACCTTTATTTTTAAGAGTGTACAAGACCAGACAGTGAGGGTGTCTGAGGTGTGTGCTTTTATGCAGGCTGGTTGATGAGGTACTTGATTAGTGACAGGTGCAGGTGCTCAGAACTCAGGTGAGAGGGATAGTTGTGATTGGGTGGTGGTGGAGCCTGGCCGATCTGTTACACACCCTCATGTCCTTCCAAATCCACTTTTGACTGTGAAACACAAAAGGAGACATTTAGAATTGAAAATGCATGAGATTAAAATGAATGAGGATTGAAGCATTCAGAAAGAATAGAAAAACACCATTAAATCAGAAAACTCGTTCATACAACTATTATTCCAAGTCATCTACGTGAATGTGTACGTGCCTCCGGACGTGTGCGTGAGCGCCGCGATGCAACAGCTGGCCGAACAAATAACTGAAATGGAGCAAAGGTACCCAGACTCTATTTTAATCATTCTTGGAGATTTTAACAAATCAAATCTCTCCCGTGAACTGCCAAAATACAAGCAGCACATTACGTGTCCCACCAGAGACAGTAATATATTGGATCACTGTTACACAGCAATAAAGGATGCATATCACTCTGTCCCACGAGCATCCTTCGCCAGCTGAGGAAGTTCAACCTGCCACAGGCGCTGCTGAAACAGTTCAACTCTGCTATCATTGAGTCTGCCCTGTGTTCATCCGTAACTGTCTGGTTTGGTTCAGCTACCAAATCAGACATCAAGAGACTACAACGGACAGTCAGGACTGCTGAGAGGATTGTTGGTGCCCCTCTACCCAGCCTCCAAGATCTTTACATCTCCAGAGTGAGGAAAAGAGCTAAAAAAATCACCTTGGACCACTCACACCCAGCCCACTCAATCTTCAAACTGTTGCCTTCTGGTCGGCGCTACAGAGCACTGACCACCAGAACAGCCAGGCACAAGAACAGTTTTTTCCCACAGGCTATATTCAGCCTGAACAATTAATCTTTCATAATTATACATCGTCCATTTATATTAAACTGCAAACTTTGTAAATAACATATCTGCACACTAATAAACATATCTGTACATTTATCTAAACAATTCATTTTTTCCTATACTTCTATTCTGTATATAGTACATTACAACATTTTTCTAATTTTTTTTTTTTTATTATATTAGTGTTATATTACATCCCTACTGTGTTATTCCTATGTATGTCTGCACTATCATGTATGTCTGCACTATGTTTGTACTTTCTTCTACACTGGAAGCTCCTGTCGTCAAGTCAAATTCCTTGTGTGTGTAAACATATTTGGTAATAAAGCTCTTCTGATTCTGATTCTGATATGAATTCATGCAATAGTTTTGTGTAAGGAATAGAATTAAACTTAAGTCTTGCTATTGCGACAGCCATTCTTTCAGCAAAACAGAATATATTAAAAGAGTTTTATAGTTTATTTTATTAATCTCAGTTTCATACATCACCTCAGGGTCGTGTTTAAAAAAACTGAAAAACAATAAAAAATATTAACTGAAGAGAAGTCCTGACATCTTCTGGTCTAAACAAAATGAAGATCTGAAGTCAAAATATGAGTAATCAACCACTCGCTGTCAGGCAAGTTATATAAGTCATAAATTCATCTGCTTTGTTCCACAGCATTGAGAATGAAACATCCAGCCATTGAGAGAATAATTGATCAAACATATAATAGAATTGACGTCATAAGTGCCCCGTCCTTGGCTGATACACAGTGCACCGTGATTGTTTGGTAAATTCGAGGGGAGCAGAGGATGCAGACAACCAATGAATTCTTGATTCTTGTCTGAGGCCCATAAGGACCAAACTCTCCACAGGCCCAGCAGAACAAAACAGCCCAGCAACAACCTCAACAAAGAACAGCAAAAAAACCATTAAGAGAACCACTGCGATCTAGCAGTTCTCCACATCACACCACCTGCAAACCGTTTGCCTGCGATGACGTCAGACAGTGAAACTGAGAACAGCAGAACTTGTGATGCCGGTGAACGTTTTTATAATTAGCACAGGTATTGCAGCATTATTACCCTGACGGTGTTCTTGCATGAATCATTTTGATGACCAAATTTTGAAGTCTTACTATTTTAATTCATAATTGATTCCAATCTTCAAACAATTCATTAGGCAGAGCATTGTTAATTGCATATAAATATTTATGACCTCAAGAAAGCAAACAAATTGTGACCCTAACAAATTGAAAACACTCTGTGTGCTGTATTCTCTGTTTGCTCCCTGTGTAGTGTTGTCTTTATAGAGTTTGGATTTGTGTTTCAAGGTCAAACATTTCTGTGCAAAGGGAACAGATGTATTCATTGTTTCACTGGATTTCATACATACACAAGTATTTCTGCATAATCCTGAATCATCAAGAGGTTTGCACAAAATGTCCTTTAAATTTACTGTAAAATGTAGAAGCAACTAAAAACAGATGGAGCCAAATAAATCACACTATTTTTTTTGTGTTGTTTATCCAATTGAAACAACAATAAAATACATTAGTAAGTATGGCCTGCCTTTACGAAAATTGTTCATGGTTTTCCTATAACAATGGTTACTACAGTTAAACCATAGTAACTACAAATTAACCATGGTTTTGCTACACTAACCATAATTTAAGCAGGGTATGTGTAGTAAAGCTGTGGTTATGCAAATGATAATCAATACACCAAAAAAAATGGTTACCACACTTTTTACTATAATAAAATCATGGTTAAATTTCGTAAGGCTGAGATCTTGCTGCGCATGCTCTCCGGTGAGAACGCGAGAGAACGGACAAAGGTGAGGATGTACAAAAAGTCATGTTTTATGCAAATTACTTGATATATTTGCGATCGCCTCATAAAGTAGGCTACAATCTAGATTAATCAACAATACCAGAACGAGGGCTAGTGCAAATATAAGTGCGTACCCGCACTAGAAAACATCTATTAACATTTATTTAAAAAAAACAAATTTTTGTTTTAGTTTTAGGCTGGCCTACTGAGCATCAGGAAAAACAGTTCACGGAAAAAGTAATAAACAATCTTTTAAAATCAGCCTTCATTTGAGAATTCTGTGCCAGTCAGCATTTGTATATAGGCCTATAAAGCATATAAAGTTAGCGTCCAAGTAATATATGAAATTCACTCAGGCATAATTGTCAGTTGATTCAAGCGAAGGACTGAAACCCTCAGGTTTCTTACATGCATCAAATGTAACATTGCCATCTAATGGACAATAGCTGCTGTGACAGCTGACAGTGCAGGTGTTTGTCATCTCTGTTATGTTCCTAGAGGACAACAAGCAAAGTTTTTTTCTATGATTTGTGATATTTTGATTTAAGAATGTCTGACCAACTAAGGTAGCTACCAACAGCCAAAAGCAGCAGGTAATTAATTTATTGGCAAAGCTCGTATTAAAGAATAAAATGTAATGGGCTTCATACTCTTACTAACAAACTAACTAACTAAATAAATGGGAATATACAGGAAAATATATTGTGCTATACACGTACATACATTTTCTTATATGGGGAAAATAGTGTTTATATTTTTCAATATACTGCAATATATGCACGGATCATGTATGGCTATATATTGATACATATAAAGCAATAAAGACAAAGTCTGCACTACTTATTTCTCTTTCATGAGTTAATAACACACATAATACATAATAAAACATTCATAAACGTTTAACTCACTTTGCATACCACACATTTCATATATGAAAACATGTGTGATGTGTTTAGGAAAAAACTCTTAGAGACATGACAACATGGTGGGTGGAAAATTATATATTTTGAATATGAATATAGCCTATCAAATTGAAAAAAACACAAATATATGAATATATATCATGGTTAGCCACATAATTTTGTACATTTATTGAACACATGTTCTCATATAATTGTGAACATATATATGTTCAAATATATTTATACACACTCAGTACCTTATTTATGTATCTGTATGAATTGTATTATTGAATATAAAATTTCATACATTATAATGTAAGTTATATAAGTTCCACATATTTTTCAATAGATGAAATTGGCAATTGATTATGTATTATTCGATATATTGTAATATATTAACACAATATATTATTTTGTATTTTCAAATAAATAATTGAATATTGATTGTTCATAAGGAAATATGAAAGAAAATGTTTTTGTTAAAAAACAAGGAAAAATCCTAGATTGTGAATGAAAATAGCCATCTGTTTAGAATGTGCTTTGAGCTGAGTTACCAACCATGATCAGACATGCAGTGGCAGTGAGTCTTGTGATATTTCACATGCAGAGTGTGTAGTTGTGTGCATGTGTGAATGAGTGTGACAGTTAAACAGCAGTTAAAGAGTGACAAGGCACACATTTTTGACAATAAATCCCAATATAGTACAGCCAGGCTGTGATTAATAGTTTGGAGTTCACACTTCACACACTACACAATGAAATGTTTGATGCCTATTCCAGTGAAAGACTTTGTTCCATTCTCGACGGAAGCCTTTATTGTCACCTTCAGTGACAGCTCTCAGACTCCTCGTGCATCGAGGGTTAGGTTTTGTAGAGCTTTCATTTATTGGTGAGTTACCTATATCATCAGCACAGCTAAATTACTTCAAAGGCAGCTGGGCTGCTAAAGTCTGTTACCTCAAAAGTGAAGGTCAAAGAAGCCCTCAAACCATTTCCTATTCAACAGTTATGAATAAATCATAAATATGACACCAGACTCCTCAGGGTGGACAGTGGAGATTTCATTTTTTATGCATTACAGTAAGTGGAGGGCTTGCAAATAAAGTTGCTGTGAAAGGTACTTCATCTGAGGTTGCATGTCTGTTTTTTTGGTTGTGAGAGTTGAATGCAAAATTATCTTTTTACTCAACATGCAATGAATAACCTTTTTTGACAGACAGCAGTTGACACAACATTAATATCAATATAATATAGATAGTTTCAAATATATGCGTTTTAATGTAATATCTTTATTCACGTTGGTTTCATGCATTAAAAAACCTTTTATACGATTTTCAACAAACGTTCTGAGTTAATTTTGATTTTTAATTTCACTAACTCGAATGTTAAATGGTATAGCAATCAAGTAGAAAGTACAACATCCTTTCCTTACATGTTGATCCATGTTGTTGTAGATACAGTATATTAATAGTAATTCTCAATAATCTTTTTAAACATTTATAAGGTGATACATTATGTTGGCAAATGTAACTTTTTGTTTGTTTGTTAGTATATTATTTTTTTCTAGAGTATACAGCTGGTTATTTCTGATATCCACATCTAAATCAATAATTAATTTCACTAACTCGAATGTCGAATGGTGTAATAATCAAGTAGAAAGTAACATAATTTCCTTATGTTCATTATTCTCAATTTTCACGTTTTTCACTTTTAGGTAATATAGTATGTCCAACTTGACATTGCTGACCGCAAAAATATTAAAATGTTAATTGATTCAGGAATGTTAAGCATGTTCATCAGAAGGTGTTTTCAAGTCATTGTATATGCATGAAATACTTAATGTTTTATGAATGCCTAATGATTTAATTAAAAAATAATGTTTTATAATTTAATATGTAAAGAATGAGCGTCATGTCATTGACCCATTGATATTTTATTTATTTATTTATTTACACTTATTGTCTTATATAAAATGTGTTAACACAGACTGAGTAACAAACATTTGCAGCATATTCTCTGACTGAGTTTATTTTAATGTAATGTTTTAATGTATTTTAATGTAATTTTCATAGCCAGGAGAAATGGAAAAATAATTGAGAAACAACTGCATAATGTTGTGCCTCAGAACAAAATAAACAAATGAGAAATGACAGCTTTCAAATGACCTATAGTTCCCAATTACCTTCTTCTTCCTTTTTTATTTTTATTTTTTAGCTTTTTTTTCTTCTTGTATTGGTGGAATTGATGTATGATGAGAAAGCCAAACTAATACATATTTATATTTATATATAATTCTTTACTGAAATCAAGTTATATCATCCATATGGATTTTACGCCTGATCCATTTTACTATCTGACTTTTTTTTATATGAGATCTTCATCCATATAACATCTTTCATTGTCATGAGAGATGCAGAAAACCGTCTCACACGTGTAACTGTGTCATCAGCTGTATCTAATGGGGTTTGGCATTTTTCCACAGGCAAAAGGGTGTCTCCATAAAGCAATATTAGAGGAGGAGGCTTTTGCAGGCATTTCAGCATTTGTGTCAGTGGAGCTACAGCACACTCTACATCTAATGGATTAATATAACATCCCAGACCTCTTTTTTCTTTCTTTTTTCTCATTTGCTTTTGATCTGCTTTGATCTTTTAATCCCAAGGATCCAATCAACAAAACAAATCTCCCATCCACTAGTTATCAGCACCCTTTAATTGTAGATGGATAATTCTCATATGAAAGCAAAACTGTATTTTGCTAATGAATGAAAATGAAGTCTTACCAATTAAAGATATCACATGGCACATGTATCTGTCAAATGTAAAACAGTAGGAGTCTTGTGTTTTTTTGGGGTTAACTTGTCAGATTACTTAATGCATGCTATGTTTGGAACATGTTGGAATCACTAACAACATGCAGTCTCACTCAACCTTTCATATTTCATATTTTACATTTTGTTTACAAAAAAATAAGACCTGTTTTTAGAGCCATTAAGAACTGATCACTGTGACATTAGTTTTAAAGGGGTCATCGGATGCTCAATTCACTTTTCCATGTTGTTTGAACTGAAATGTGTGTTGGCAGTGTGTGTACACAACCACCCTATAATGATTTTTTTAATCCCCATAAACAATATCCCCTTTCTCAAATCAAGCTGTTTTCAGCCTCTTGGCTGTGTGACGTCACACAGACCCAGGCCATCCCACGATTGTTGATTGACAGTAGAGTTTAGGCACAGACTGGACTGGTGTCTTAGACCCGTCCTGAGTGAGCTGTCAACAGTCCGCCATTGTTTCGATGCTGAAGCAGGTGTAGACAAGAATGTCTCCTAAGCGATTGAGGTGTTCTGTTGTTGGATGTAATAATTGAACATAGCAGTCGTTATGTCGTCGTTATGTACTCACGACATCTGAGCTGCTGAAGACGCAATGGTCTACCTTTGTTTTTGAAGGGAATGCACCTCCCCCCATAAATCTTTGCAAATCGCCTTTCCTAATAATGTGCTAGTTAGCAAGTTTCATGATGAATGTGGCTAAACTTTACCTTCTCTCAGAGAACTGCACGTCACTCCACAGAAGAGAGGGGCGGGGGCAGCAGAGCTCATTAGCATTTAAATAGTCATACACTGAAATGGTCGCTGTGAACAGAGCTGTTTTGGCAAGGTAAAAAGGGTGTTGTTTTACACTATCATTGAGAAATTTTAACCAAAGTATGTTATAGATTTTTAATTAAGACCCTTAAGAATCATATCATCTTGTGGAAAATGGGCATCCGATGAAATCCCAAATCCCATTCTTGTAAAACATGTTAAATGAATGAATGAATGAGTAGTATACTACATAATTACTTTACAATGAAATGTTAGCACATAATTCGGGTGTGCTATTGACGTCACTTCCTGTTTGTTGCTGCCGTGTGTTTTGAGTTTGAGCTCCGTCAAGTTAATTCTTTGTCGTCTAATTTTTTATCTTAAAATCAATTTTATACACCATCCTTTTCAGTTCTATAATGTGTGAATATATCCCCTATCGTATTCTACAACAAAAACAATCAGAGCGCCTTGTTAGCACTAGTTCTATTTTTGACTTTCCGAGTCCGCTATTAGCATATAGCCCGCTAACATCGCCAGCGTGGTTGCCGCTAATCTCGCTTACATTACTAATATTCTATTCACACACATTACCATTGTTTTACTCACTGTTACTTGCTTTAATGGCGGATGTGTGTCTACCTTTGAGTGCAGGTGAGGACACGTTTGAGCTGCATTCGGTGCAGGTCGAGCTGGAGGCCGTGGAGATGCAGATCCGGGACCTGGTGGCAAAGCAGACCCAGCTGAGAGAGCGGAGAGCCGCGCTGGAAACATCCCAGGCTGACGCTCACAAGTCCGAGGTAAGTATACAGCACGCTGCTAACTCTCCCACCACCTCTACTCCGTGTGTTTCTCTGCACAGGCCCGGTGCACCCAGGACACAATCTTCACAGATGTCTTTCACTCCGGCGCCGGGACACCACGGACCCTGGGTGCAGCCGCAGCGGAAGACGCGAGCCAGGTCCCGGGCGACGACCTCTCCCCCTCCGCCGCCTCCGGTCTTCGAGATCTCCACCCGGAACCGCTTCGCTCCCCTCCGCGAGACGGAACGCGACGCTGTGATCATCGGAGACTCCATCGTCCGGCACATCCGTGCTACGTTAGCTGAAGGTAAAGTGCACACTCACTGTTTCCCTGGTGCTCGTGTTCTCGATGTTTCTGCACAGATACCCGCGATCCTGAAGAGAGACGAGAGCCCCGGAGCGGTCGTGCTTCACGCCGGAGTTAACGACACCAAGCTGCGGCAGACGGAGACACTGAAGAGGGACTTCAGGAGCCTGATCGAGACGGTGCACCGCACATCGCCCGCGACGACGATCATCATGTCAGGACCACTTCCCACGTTAAAAGCGCTATATAAATAAAGGTGACTTGACTTGACTTGACTTAACTTTTTTTCCATTTTATATTACCTAGGATATACAGCTGTTAAAAAAGAATATTAAAATGAAATGTATTCCCAAAACCTCTAAATACTGAAATATCATAACATTTATTTATTTCTAATGATGTGTGTGTGTGTGTGTGTGTGTGTGTGTGATAAGTTACATTATAAAACGGATAGTTCTGGTCCTTGATTCTGATTGGCTGAGCCACGTTAGAAGCTGTTGTAAATTACTCTACAAACATACACCTTTGTTTACGTTTGTCTGTTGCTTGGCAACCACTTTGTTGTAGGGTTGTGGCTATGAGGAAATTTTCCCACCGGTTAATCGATATGTGACAACACTGGTAATACCGGTATCACCGTGGGGGC
>NW_015505301.1:810555-813138 GCF_001515645.1 Sinocyclocheilus grahami | reverse complement strand
TGCTATAGGGCAGGCTATGCCTAATATAAAATAACAAATAACTTGCAAAAAGTTTAATAGGTAGCCTATACAAAACTGGAAATGAGTAAACATGTATAATATATAACCAGATAAATAAGAAACGTAGAACGTTTATTAGCAAAACGAATGTCAAATAAAATAAATAAATGACACAAAGTTTAAATAAAGTAAAAATCAGCAAATATTGTGGAACCAATTAAATAAGAAATGAATGTTTAAAAAACACCAAATCACCTTAGATAAACGGCAAACGTCAACAGGCTTTTCCAAATCCAAAATATTGGCAAACAGGTGCTTTTGCATCTGGTTTCGAAACTAAATCATCCGCGATCGTCTTGTCTGTCTCACCTCCCTCTTCTTGTCAGTCAGCTCGACTCACTCTCCTCACTGGAGAAATGAAATCTGATCTGTGATGCGACTGTCGTTCGGCACGCTGCATTGAGCAGCCGCGTTCAGTTTTTAATTGTAGCGTCTGTTCTTTTATTGAACTAAAAGATTTTTATTTCTATAAAAAATCAAAACGACGGTGGGGGTCGGTGCCGCGGTGGGCAAGGGACGTAACCGGTGTTGCGGCTTAACACTGCTTTGTTGCAACCACAACTGATTCTGAGGAACTACATTGTTTGGTGGAAGAATACTGTTTTTATTAATATCATTCTTTATATTTATAACAGCTAAGCGTCGTGCCTAACAACGCCTCTTAGCTGTTATAAAGTAAACTACGGCTTCTTGGGGCTTATTGCTTTAGTCCACAATAAATTATATATAATATAATTATATATACACATATACACACAGACTAGAATCCTATACATATAAAGGATTTTACAAGGTAGATTGATCTTGATACTAATAATCATAATCGAGTTTTTATTTTATTTATTTATTTATTTATTATTATTATTATTATTATTATCATCATCATATTATTATATTATTGTTGGTCTTATATTAGCTATACAGCTGTTAATTTTTTATTTCCACATCTAAAGAAAATTTCCTGTGCCTTTGTGAAGTGAAATAACATATTCTCAAAAACATAAACCCACAATATCATTCATTCATTCATTCATTCATTCATTCATTCATTCATTCTTTAATTTTTGATTCAATTTTAAGCAAGTAAGTATTTGTCTGCGTCCACCCCCCTGACAGTCCTCTCATGGTGCATTCCAGGAAGCTGCTCTCTTCGCTGAATTAAATCATCTGACGCGCGCGCTGTCTCCCCACTCTCGGGTGGGATGAGCGGTTCTCGCCGGTTACCCGAGCAGCGGCGGCGGCGGCACTTGCACTGACTTCTTAGGGGACTCGCAGCCAAGACGAGGAAGAGGACAGAGAGGCTGTTAGGATGGCTTCAAACTTCAACGACATAGTGAAGCAGGGCTACGTGAGGATTCGGAGTAAGAAACTGGGGGTGAGTAGTCAGGATCTGCTGGACGTTACTGTGTGCTCAGTCATTTCAGGGCATCTCTATTTAAAAGTGCTTGATCAAGAACACTCTATCAACGTGCACGAGCTACTCATGCTACTTTTAGTTTTTTCTTAATGGCCTGTTATTTATTTTTCAGCATATATTTATTATTCATATAGCTTAAATCCTGCTCTGATAAAATCCATCTGAACAGGTAGATAATTATTAAACAATAACGATAATAATTGCTTTGGCTTACTTCTTGTGCTTTGAGCAAATGTGGGTTGTTTAAAAAAACAAATTTTCCTACCATAAACAGAGTAGGTATATGCTTTAGGCAATATTATTTATGTATTTGTTTAAATAGTTTTATTATCAAAGCTGTAATAGACTTTTATGTCTGTTAAGAAGATGAATTGTTTATTATATTTTAAAAAGTTAATCAATAATCTGCTGTCTACAGTAGTTTCTTTGCCTATATATGAGAAGTCAGGAATTAGTCAAGTCTCCAGATGCAGCATCATCTGTTTAGTGTCCTCCTGATTCTGCAGCTGTGAATAGAGCGAGTTCTGTAGGTCATCAGGGCTGTGTGATACAGCAGGTGAATTCATCCAACCAGGAAAGATGAATACATTCATACACAGTCATATGACATGCCGATTATAGTTTTATAGCAGGGTAGGAGGTTTGATGAGTTTTACAGGGTATTTATTGAAGTTTATTGGCCAAACTTGATTTTTTATTAAATTCGTTTTGGTGAAACGCCCCTAACTGTAGCAGTGCAATCCAATATTCATTTCAGCTTTACACATTATACACAATATGCAAAACAAAGAAATTATGTATATACAAAATAAACTTGTTTTTTTTGTTCTTTTAATTTACTTTTAAATAAATAAAAATGAATCAAAATATATAGAAATCACTCATTTTTATTTAGTATATAAATATATAAAATAAATAAATAAATATAGAAATGTATACAATTCTTCATTTGTATTTTTTCTTATTTATTTTACATAGAAAAAATGGTTCAATATTTCTAAAAGTTTATTCTGCTACTGCATTGTACATTATATATATATATATATATATATATATATATATATATATATATATATATATATATATATATATTTTTTTTTTTTTTT
>NW_015505301.1:783477-810495 GCF_001515645.1 Sinocyclocheilus grahami | reverse complement strand
TATATGTATATGTGTGAGTGATTTCTATATATATATATATATGTGAGTGATTTCTATATATATATATGTGAGTGATTTCTATATATTTTGATTCCTTTTTATTTATTTCAAAGTAAATTAAAAGAATGAATACAAGTTTATTTTGTATATACATAAAAATTTCTTTGTTTTGCATATTACATTAATGCAATATATATATTGCGTTAATGTAATTTACAAATTAACTAATAATAAACCGACTATTTTACAGTGTTTTCAGAAATGTCCCCTTTAGCAATAAATTATAAATATAACAGAAATTTCTGTCAAAACTTGATGTGTCATATTTGTCTTAAATTCAAGACACTTTTTTTTTAGCAATAAAACAAAATATAACTAAAAGTTCTAATCAATACACAATGTCTTAGGAATGTTTGACCTTAATGGTTTGTTTTCACCCCAGACATTGGATATGAGATAACGTGTATTTCCACAGATATTGCTTCCATAGTGTGAGCTCACCCTTAATATATTATTTGAAGTGCAGCTTCATATTGCCTGTCGATTTTTATTGGTTAGATAAACTTACCAGCTGTATTTCAGATATACATTAGCCTGTAAATACAGTAGTGGTCACATCTTATTGAAACACGGATAAAGAAAACTGCACAGTGATGCCACATCTACTGCATTTGCTCTTGAATGCAGAGCATAGAATTACTATCTAATATTACTGTGAGGAAATAAAACCACTCTCATTATTTTTCCGTTATGTGTGGTATCTTCATGGTCGCATTTGCCATTAATTGAACAGAATGAATGTGAAAAAAAGGAAAACATGAAAAAGCATGTTAGTTAAGTTGCTTTGAAATCCGTGTAAAACCCTGTAATGTGCATTTACAGTTCAATGCACCTGCCATTAACTGACCTTCTCACATAGACGTAATGCCCTTTGAACCCACGGACTTCTGCACATTTGGCATTTTCCCATTCGACACATATCTGTGTATAAATATAACCGAACCTTTCGATATTAAATAAGTATTAGTGATAACCATCCAAGCGAAAACAGCAGAAATCTGATGTTTAAACTTTTTACTGTTATTTAAAAAGCCTCTATTACTAGTCTTTATCAGCCATTTGTAACATTTTGAGTGTAATCTGTTCATCTGATAAACTATGCTGATGAAACAGGCAGCTGCTGCTTTGAAGACTGCTTTAGAGGGAAGGACTACTTGTCTCATCAGTGCTGGCACAGTCTGTTTTTTTAGTGAAGTATCATGTTTTGAACAGCAGGATCAGCTTAGGGTTTCCCTCAGATGTCTCTTTCTGTTCCTCTCGTTTTGCCTCTCCTCGCTTTCTCAATCTTCTGAGACCTAGACATGTAATGCAAATGAAAAACTAAATGGGGAAAAATTACAAATACAAATTAAGTCATTTTTGACAGTTTCCACGAAAAGAGTAGGTAAGAGTAAAAAAAGAGTAACTTTTTAAAATAAATGGTCAGTTATGCTTAACCTCCATAAAATGTTGATCGTACAACCAAAGAAGGTCACTATTAAATGAGCTGTATACATTTCTATTTATTTTATTCATCTAAATTAAGCTTTCACTCAGTAGGGGTGAGCTATAGTTTGGGATCAAATATTTATTTGATCATTTTTTTTCATGTAATGACATGGGTAACAGGGTTGAATGCTTGAAATACAGATGATTTTACTTCTTGACTGTGACAATTAAAAAACAATATTTATTTATTTATTTTTAGTTTTAATGAATTAATATACACTACAATTCAAAAGTTTAGGGTTGGTATGATGTTTTAATGTTTTTGAAAGAAGTCTCTTATGCTCACCAAGGCTGCATTTATTTGATCACAAAACAAAACAAATAAAATCAAATCAAACAAAACACAAAACAAAACAAACAACAAAAACAAAACAAAAAAAGCTATATTGTGAAATAATATTATTACAATTTAAAATCTGTTTTAATGTATTTTTAACATGTCATTTCTTCATGTGATGCAAAGCTGAATTTCTTCAGTTTCACATGATCCTTGTAAAAATCAATGTAATAAGCTGATTTGGTGCTCAAGAAACACTTATTATTATCAATGTTGAAAACAACTCTGCTGCTTTATATTTTTATAGAAACTGTGACACATTTTTTTAAAGGGGTCATATGATGCTTTTTTAAAGATCATTATTTTGTGTATTTGGTGTAACAGAATATGTTGACATGCTTTAATGTTCAAAAAACACATTCTTTTTCAAATACTGTACATTGTTGTAAGTCCTCTATGCCCCGCCTCTCTCAAACACTTAATTTTCTACAAAGTCCCTCCTTCTGACAAGTGCAGTCTGCTCTGATTGGCCAGCTGACCCAGTGCATTGTGATTGGCCGAACACCGCAAGCACTCGTCGGAAATGTAACGGCCCTTACCATAATCGCCAGCTTCATCTTTCAAAATAAATGTAAAGACAGAGCCTGAAAGGGGAACAGAGTCGCGTGACAGACACAGTGATGAAGCTGGTATGTGTTTGCAGTACACAAGCCACGGTTAAGACAGCTGACTCCACTGTGATGTATTAGTAAATAGTAAATACTTAAACTAATAACAAAACAGTCACTGATTCAGAAGCGCCAGATTGTCATAGCAAAGTCAGAATGACCTCCTCTCCTAGGTTCACGAAACGGTCGTCCATAAAATGCATTGCTGTTCTGTTGTAAGTAATCTTAAAGATTCCTAAATGCATCTACTTTCGGAAGGCCAAATAAAGTGCTTTTGCTTTCACCTAGAAACACACAGCGTCTCCCTGACATGCTGCTTCAACACTAACTGCGGTTACTGAAACCACACCTTCTTTCTTTGCGTGAACATTTGGGCGGCATTATGCAAATATTTCCACATAGTGAGGTAGATATGTGGGGGCATGTTAGAACGAGCCGTTTTAGGGGGGCGTGGCAGAGTCTTAACTTTGATAAAGAATATCTCTTTGGGTTTGTGACTTTAGTCTTTGCAACTTCAGGGATTTTATCTATGCACAAACAGCTTGTAACACTCCAAAGTGAAAGGAAAACTTGAAATCGCATCGTATGACCCCTTTTTTTAAGGATTCTTTGATGTATAGAAAGTTCAAAAGAACATAATTCATTTACAATAGAAATCTTATACAATTATATATTTTTTTACGGTCCCTTTTGACCAATTTAATGCATCATTGCTGAATAAATGCATTCATTTCTTTCAAAACAAAAAATCCTCTAAGGTGGGACTGGCAAAAATCACTATTTTAAATGAGAGACACAAATGTTTAAAGAGCAGGTCATATGGGTTTTTGAAAAATATCTAATAAATAAAACTTTAGCAGTTTATAACGTAGCTATCCTTAAATGAAAACAATCTGCAAAGTTGTTAATCAAAAAAGTGCATGATAAATAAAGATATTGTCTCAAAAGAGAGAGTCGATTCTGAATCGCCTTAACGAGTTAATGGTATACATCACTGGGTTAACACATTTGCATAATCCCCGCCTGCCTGCGAGTCTGACCTGCCCACAAACACTTCCGCTAGTTAGTGTGTTTACATCATGTTGAGAAGACGCTGTGTTCAAGGATACCACAGAAATACAATTCCAACCTTTTGTTGTGTGTATGTCATTTTACCAAGGACTGCTTCTCTAATCTTGGCTTTTATCTTCGTTGGCTTCTAATCTTCTTTATTTGGACTAACAAGCTCTCCGAAGCATAACCTGTAAGTACGATTTATACGTTATGTGTACATTTTCAATTGAGTGCTCAAAATATCTATCTATATTTGTGCTAATATATGATGTATACCTAGTGCAGCTTTAGGTTTCCAGGTAAAGCACGATATTACTGACTTACTGAAGTAGTTCTGATAATTCGCTGTGAACCCACTATTTCCTAAGTGAGTTAGGCTGGTGCGCCTGTAAGCTGTTCTGCGTTCTGATTAAAAGTTTAGACAGGGCGTCTTTTGTCTGGTGTTCTTCAAACATTACAGTAGACATATTTTGGTTTACAAACTGTATTGTTTCATCAGTTAGTCATGTTAGCACTCGGCTAACGTATCCACCATTATTGTTTTAAGTGTTCACAGTTTAGCAGCTAAACTTTAGCTGTGGGCACGATTCGCTTGCATAAGTGTTTTTGTATTTTATGACATTATTATAAGAATGGACTGGGGCACTATATTATTGTTTTATGTAAAGGTGCTTTGTCAATGGTAGCGCTCGCTAACTTGTTCAAGGACTCCTCTCCGTGCCAATCACAGCAAGCTTGGCCAGCTGACCAATCAGAGCAGAGTAGGCTTATGGAAGGGAGGGGTTTGCTCCGAACTTGATTGGAACGAATCACTTAATATTAAATGTATATTCTGAGAAAATTACAATGTTTTTCTGATCTTAGATGCATTTAAACCAGTTGTAGGGGACTCCAACACAATATTAGGACACTTTAAAATACCATATGACCTGCTCTTTAATATGTTTAAAGCTAGTTACTTTTCATGTAATTTTATGATATATAATAATAGTTCAATAAATATACCTAATTGTTCTCACAACAAAAACAAAATGATTTGTGCTTTATAATGGTTTACAAATGATCAAACTGTACCGTATTTAGGGACAGTGCCTTTTGCAACTATTTGTGTGATGGATGATCTCTGACCAGTAGAGAGTGGATGGTATTACTTTACATATAGTCAGGGCTTTTTCTATGTAAAATCTGTCCAAAATCTCTTCAACCTTGGATAATTTCACATGTCATCTGTTTATGTCGTCTTTGTTGTCCCAGACAGTCACTGTTTAGGACACTTACAAACAGCCTTATAATGCATTGTGAATCCATAGAGAATCAACCAGGCTTGGCCTGGAGTGGTCGACTTAAAACGGCCTTTCCTCTCAACACTTCCAGCGGAACTGTAATCTTATTTAAGCTGTTGTTGCAAGCCAGTACTTGACCCATATATGAGAACTGTGTTTTGCCATCTGTCTCTATGTACAGGGAGTGTAGTAATGCCAGAGATTAATGTTTGACAGAGATCATCCTAACACAAGGTTTTGGACAATGAAAGTGTCTAGCAGTAAAGCCCATATGATATGAATACATTGTCTCACTCCATGTTAAAGGAGCACTCCACTATTTTTGAAAATAGGCAAATTTTCCAATTCCACTAGAGTTAAACAGTAGAGTTTTACCATTTTCGAATCCATTCAGCCGATCTCCGGGTCTGGCGTTAGCACTTTTAGCTGTAGCTTAGCATAGATCATTGAATCTGATTAGACCGTTATCATCTCGCTCAAAAATGACCAAAGAGTTTCTATATTTTTCCTATTTAAAACTTGACTCTTCTGTAGCTACATCGTGTACTAAGGCCGGCGGAAAATTAAAAGTTGCGATTTTCTAGGCCGATATGGCTAGGAACTATACTCTCATTCCGGCGTAATACTCAAGGAACTTTGCTGCCGTACCATGGGTGCAGCAGGCGCAATGATATTACGCAGCGCTTGAAAACAGGCTTATTTTAAGTTATCTAGCTGGGGACTATTTTCAGGCGCAGCGTAATATCATTGCCTAGAAAATCAAACATTTCAATTTCCGTCGGTCTTAGTACACGATGTAACTACAGAAGAGTCAAGTTTTAAATAGGAAAAATATAGAAACTCTTTGGTCATTTTTGAGCGAGATGCTAACGGTCTAATTCGATTCAATGATCTATGCTAAGCTACAGCTAAAAGTGCTAACGCCAGACCCGGTGATCGGCTGAATGGATTCGAAAATGGTAAAACTCTACTGTTTAATTCTAGTGGAGTTGGAAAATGAGCCTATTTTCAAAAATAGTGGAGTGTTCCTTTAAGATGTCATGTCAAACAGCTGCTAAATTGCAATTTGATATACACTAGTTGTAGGTAAACAAGAAAATACTATTTCAGTCTTTCTACTTCAGAATTATAGTTGAATTCAGTGTGTTATTAGCAATTTCTTTGTAATTGTTTTTGAAATGTTCTAGCAATTTATGAGTAAAAATAGTTTGCAGTGTAGATATTTTTTCAGCTGAAAAGGGAATTATTTTAAGTTGTATTTAAATAATTTATTTAAAAAAATTAAAAACTCCTGTAAATGTCACATCAGTGTCACACATTTACTTATTTTATTATTGACCTAAAAATAATGCAGAATATACATTTTTAATAGTTTAAAATTTTAAAATGTTAAAAATTCTAAAATTGTGTTTATTTTCAGGTATATTTACTAGTAATTTCTGAGCTAAAATGTTTCAGAGTAAACCCTACATGTTTTTTTTATTTAATTATATAGATTATTTAAAAAATATTTATAAAAAAAAATTAAAAACTGCTGTAAATGTCACCATAGTTACAAATTTACTTGTTTGATTAGTGACCTAGAAATAATGTCGAATACCAACTACTAATTGTAGGGAAAAAATTTAATTAATAAAAAATGTTTTAAAAAATTCAAAACTGCTATAAATGTCACATCAAATTGTAAAAAAATGTTCTAAAATGGTCAAAATCCTAAAAATGGTTTATTTTCAGGTAAATTCACTCACTTAAATTTACTAGTTCTGAGTAAAAATGTTTCTGAGTAAATCCTAAATGTTTTTATTTTTTTTAATTAAATAATTTAAATTATTAAGAATAATTTGTTTTCTTAATTCATTTTAAAAACTGTTGTAAATATCACATCTTTGTCACAAATTTACCTATTTGATTAGTGACATAGAGCAAATGCAGAATCTTAAATAAGAATCTTAATTGTTTAAAGTGTTTTAAAATAGTCTAAACCCAAAAATAGTGTTTATTTCCAGGTTTAAATTAGATTTTGGAATCACAGGTTTTCTCAGACTTTTGGACCCTACTGAAAGTGTCCAAATTAAATTTAGAAAACGGCATTCATATAGAAAAAATGTGGTGTGTCACAGACAAAAAAATAGATACTATACTTTGTACATTCAAACCTATTATGATTGTCTGACAGTAGTTTTGAGTAATTCATTCTATAGTGTCTCTTGTGCGCACACATCTACGTTTCACATTACTGTGTCGTATTTATACGGATTCTCTGTTTTCATGTTCATGCTAATAGTGTTTATCCAGCTTTCATCAAATTGATTCAAACAAAGAGTGGAAGACAAATTGGAGGATCTTATTAGGGCTGATGAATTGCCCCCCACAGCAGCAGAAGCGGCAAATGTTATTCAGAGTGAATAATGCTGCACTATTGTGCCATTTCTCTCGCAGATAAATCTCCTCTCAGTCTTCACTCCAACAATTCAGATCATCGATCCCTGCTGTTTTTAATTACAAAACACACTATTGTTTTGATCAGGAGCAAACATTACTATTAGCTGTCAGGGATGTGTGTGACATAACTGATTGTGTAGATTCTTCAGTGTTGAGTGAGTCTCAGCCGTTTATGTATGTTATGTTCCCGTTCACTCATTTTATCAGGCTTTGGAAGCGTTTTGTATCACAACAGTTATTTGAGTGGATTTTATTCAGTTTTCAAACTTCACACTGTCTAGAAGTTAAATAATCTTGACATAGCAAGAGGGCAAAAGTGAGAGAAAGCTTTACAGTCTCCTGCTGATGACAGACAAAAGTCTTTCATTCAAGGTTGTTTGAGTGCTGCCATTTAGCTGGTCATCAGACTGAAAAGTCAAATTGCACGTTGCATCTGAAAAGAGCTCTTCATCTTTGATTTTAGCCTTCCACAACTTCTGAAGCTGAGTGCAGACTGCTAGATTGAAGCTTGTCACCTTTTCATGTTATAAAGGAAGAGTTCACCCAAAGATTCTGTCAATATTTACTCGCCCTCGTGTCTTTTTAAGCCCTTTCTTTCTTTTGTACAACTCAAAAGATACATTTTTGAAGAATATCCTGGCCATTTTTTCAGTATAATGAAAGTGAATAAGGACTAAGGATGTCAAGCTCCAAAATGACAAAACAAGTCCCATCATAAAAGTATTATAAAAGTAGTTAAGTGATATATGGTAGCTTTATATGAGTAACATATTGAAATTTATATCAGTGTTCAATGAGAAACTCATTAATCATGACAACTCATTAACTGGTTATCAAAACAAACCATAAATTGTTTGATACGCAAGCCATAAAGTATATAAAGTAAGTGTTTACTATATATATTATATATGTTATGTACACAAAAGGCCTATTTCTCTCAAATATTGTTCACAAATCTATCTAAATCTGTGTTAGTGAGCACTTCTCCTTTGCCGAGATAATCCATCCACCTCACAGGTGTGGCATATCAAGATGCTGATTAGACAGCATGATTATTGCACAGGTGTGCCTTAGGCTGGCCACAATAAAAGGCCACTCTAAAATGTGCAGTTTTACTGTATTGGGGGCAGTCAGCATGCCAATTGAACGCTCCCTCAAAACTTGCAACATCTGTGGCATTGTGCTGTGTGATAAAACTGCACATTTAAGAGTGGCCTTTTATTGTGGCCAGCCTAAGGCACACCTGTGCAATAATCATGCTGTCTAATCAGCATCTTGATATGCCACACCTGTGAGGTGGATGGATTATCTCGGCAAAGGAGAAGTAACTAACTAATTTGATTTAGACAATATTTGAGAGAAATAGGCCTTTTGTGTACATAGAAAAAGTCTTAGATCTTTGAGTTCAGCTCATGAAAAATGGGGGCAAAAATATATATATATAGAGAGAGAGAGAAATTAAATATATTTTAAATTTGAAAAAAAAAAAAAATCTCTAAGCTGTGCTGATTGGTTTCTGTTCAGAATTGTATTATAAATTTGCAGAATATTAACTACTTCTTAATTGTTTAAGTAAAAATGGCTTCAAAGTAAATTTTACTATATTTTTTCAGTGTAGAGAAATTTCTCTGCTTAAAAGGGGGTTCTGCATTTTTAAAATTATTACAAAATGTTTACAAATTCTAAACTGCTGTAATTGTCACATTAGTGTCACAAATGTACTTGTTTGATTGGTGACCTAGAGATAATGCAGAATCTTAAATAAGAATCTTCTTAATTGTTTAAAATGTTTTTTTTATTCAAAACCCTAAAATGTATTTCCAGGTTTAAAGTAGATTTTGGAATCCTGAGTTTTCTCAGACTTTATATTGCTTAATACTAATGCTAATAATACTTTATATTGTATCCTTTTTGAAGTCTTTAAATGTGTGTGGGGGAGTGACCTTCTCTTTTGAATTTAGAATACATTTGAACACTTTAAGCAAAAAAGCTATGATAAGTTAAGGTAAGAACTTTGTGTCTCTCTTTTTATTATTGTTCCCCACTCCGCAAGCTTTCACTATCACAATTTACCAGTCCTATCATGTTTGTCCTAATCGGAGTGCTATATCATATATTCTCAGAAAACATTTCAGAGAAGAGATGATTAAATAGCCAAGTCTTACTTAATGAAATACCCTGTGAAACAAAGTTGTCTGGTTCCAGTCTTCAGAGACTCTTTCAATTTTTATGGACAATTTTCACCTCTGAATGAATGTACCATAGGTCCATTTACTCAGCCGCTGTTTCTTCTAATCATTTGGCACACATTAATCATATCTGTGTCTCCTGGGTCTTGCTCATATCTAGTCATTTTGCAGTCTAGTGTCTCTGAGCACAGGACAGCATGTGCTTTGGGCTAAAGCAACAGCACCCAGTCTGGCCAGCTCAACCCCAGTCAGCCTAGCATGGCCCATTGAACACACTTTTGGGGTTTTGTTTTCCGCAGGGCAATTTTATTTCACTCTTCTATCACTTTCTTTCCCACAGAACATCTCTTTCCTTTTTTCTCCCTTTCTCTCAAGCTGACAAAGTTCTTGATGCTTCAGGCCTCTGAGAATTTGCTATGTGGACATGCTATCTGCAGAAACGAAAATGTGTTTTTCATGCTACTTTGTACCCACAGATAAACCACTATCCATAGTATAGCTAGACTTTATTCTTTTTCGAATAATTTCATAGACCGTATACAGTTATGTGCAGTTATGACCCCCATTATAAGGACACTATGTGCCTCTGGACTGTTTCAAAGTTTATTTAAATATGTCTCTGTTTTGCAAGATAAAATGCAGAAGGCCAGTGATTTTTTTTTTTTTTGCAGTTTATTTAGTCGTTGTGACTAAAATTATTTTATATTGTCATGTCATATTCGTTTTTTTTATAATAAATATGATTTTTCATTATTTAATTAAAGTTTGATGCTTAATCTCCAAAGCTTGTGTGTCAAAAATGGCAACATTGTATTGGAGATTGATTTTTTGTGTCATATTTTTGTTAACTGTATTATGTTTTAATTTGTAGTTTAATTGTCATCATTGTCATATCGTCTTTATTCGATTTTGTACCTAACCAAAAAAAAAAAATGCTCTGTTTTAATTGGAGAGCCACTCACTAAGCACCTGATCCCTGCAGTAAGTTATGCAAACAGCTTTCCACGAATCCATAATGCTGTCAGTCTTCGGTTTGAAATTTCTCTAAAGCTATAGGCTTAGCAGAAGTCCAAATCATCTGTGAAGTGTTGTCCGGCCATTTAAAATGAGTTATTTACAAGCAGAAATGGCGTTTGTGATTTATTTTTTTCAGATCCCACAAAGGCTTATTTTGGAGATTTGGTGCCCACACAGTACCATCAAATCCAGTGTTTACTTAATGGTTGCCCATTCTGCTTTGTCATATCTGCCAGAATGATGAACAGTCCCTCGCACATATATGAGCGACCGTAGGCATTATGTTGAGAAATAGCGGTCGCCTGCATATAAGTGCAATCGACTATAATGAGCAAAAAGATGGCTGCCGAGCCAAAAACGATCCAGTTTTTGATGAATATAAAGCGTTTTATTGCACAGTAGAATGGATTCTGCCTTTTATTAGGCACAACTTTCATTTTGGCAAAAACATTTTTTCCAGATAAATTTATTGGCAATGGTAGGAGATTCAGGGAAGACAAATGGCCTGGACAGTAAAGACAACATGTAATTTATGGGAACATTGCCCTGGAACAAAATTATATGTCATGAATATGATGAAATATATTCTGAGTAATGGAGATTCATATAAGATTCTCATATAAGAATTTGTAGGCTACTTTTCTTCTTGATAAAAGCTTCCCTTCAGGTCTGCGTGACCTTTTTACTTCAAATTTCTGACCGCAGTCCTCTATTCATGACAATTGAATGATTGCAGTGAATGATCTCTTTTCCTTTGTTTAGTTTGCAGAATGTTTCTGTAGACTCTTTGCTTTTTTTAACCACGCTGTTATGCATGGGTTATCCTGAATCATAGATAAACTTAATCCTTTCAAAGAAAAGCGAGTATAAAAATAAGCATGTAATGACACAGAATAGCTATTTTCTGTGTGCGGTGGTGCATTTAAGTGCTTCAGGTCTCAGTTAATCTGTGTCACATAGGTTTCATACTCTTAGATGAATTAATATATATGCACCTGAGTTTCTGAAAGGACCTCAGTGATTTCTTGGAACAGTCTTCAAACAATATCCCTGCATTAATCCCGTTTGTTTACCAATGCAGGTGCTTGGGTGCCCGTGCTTAGCCTTGGTGATTAGTCCAAAAATAGCAAACCAACAGTGTCCCCAAACTCCACTTCATTATTCTCCACTGATCATGTTGTCATGTGGGAGATGGTTGTCACGGTGGCGTGAAGGTAAACAAGTTAAAGTGACAGAAAATCAAAGCATTCTTGAGTTTCTCAACCATGTGTCTAAATAAGATAGAGCTTTGCTCATGAATAACTTACAGAGCCTTTGAAAATACAAGGACCGTAAACCAATTGTCTTATTTTGCTGTATTACAAACCCTCATTCTATTGAATTATAATCAAAACACTGGCAAAAAAATTACTTGTGTATAGAATTTTGATGTAAGAAAATATTCTTGACAAAATCACTTCAGTTCCAGGTTGGGATGTGCAAAACAATATAACTGACTAGTGGTTTGTCTGAATGACTAGTTGACTGAATAATTGGTCTTAAAGGGATAGTTTACCCAAAAATAAAAATTACCTCATGATTTCCTCACCCTCAAGCCATCCTAGGTGTATATGACTTTATAATGGCAGTGAATGGGGGTTAAGATTTTGAAGCCCAAAAAAGTGCATCCATCCATCAGGGATGTGATATTTCTGTATTTTCCGACCTCTGAGGGACAACCCATGTGATTTGTGTAGATCAGAGTTTTTAAAAAAAAATTTTTTTTAGGTATGGTTACTGCATGATGATTGAAATCGCACAAATGGCCTTAAACTATTACCTAAATAAACCGCGAAAATATTGTTTTCTATAACATCATGGATGGAATGGTCCTGAGAGTGCTGCACAAGCTTGCAGTGCCATCTGCAGACCAGTTAAAAGCGTTCAAATGATTCACAGCGCCAAACGCGAGTATAATCAGCACTGAAACGTGTTACTCGACCCAGTGACTTTTTATGAATGGCAGTGAGAATTTGAGATTGCTTAGTGCTGTCATAAAATTCGCAACGGTTGTGATGTAATTATATAATAGGCTGTAGTCTGACACGCTACATGTCTGCTGTTGCAGTACTCTTTTTAATTTCGATTCACTGTTAGTGCTAGCTGCACTGCGCTTGGTTTGAGCGGCTTTAATTTGTATTTGGGAACGCAACTGTAATGTAGGAGGCATCGTGACGACGGAGTGGGTATCCACTTGCAGGCTTTATTTAAAGAGCTTGGTCAAAACAGGCAGGGTCAAAACACCAGCAAACAGAAACAGCCAAGGCTCAAGCAAAAGAGTAATCCACAGAACACTCATTAGTCAGGGCAGGCAACAAACAATCAGGAAACCAGGTAAACAGTCCAAAATACAAAAACACCAAGGCAAGGCAAGGCAAGGCAAGGCAAAACAAGGAAACACAGGCAGGAACACAGAACCTAGAAAACATACAGGCTAACATTCAATAACAAGCAAATTTAGAGAGTGTGTGTGCTACTTTTAAAGTGCTGCTTCTAATGTGAGACAGCTGTGAACTGATGATGAGATCTGATGAAAGACAGGTGATTGCAAGTGATGATGTGTCCAGGCAGAGGATTATGGGAAATGGAGTCCGGGGTGAGTGGTAAAGGGTACAGGATTGGGTGCCCTATAGCGGAGCTCATGGGCACTTCAGCTAGAGATCGTGACAGCAACATTCGTCATTAGAAACGTTTATAAATCTGTTGTTGTTTACCAAGAGAAGTTTCAGTGTCACATAATCCTTCAGAAATCATTCTAATATGCTGATTTGCTGCTCAAGAAACATTTCTCATTATTATCAATGTTAAAAACAGTTTTGCTGCTTAATATTTTTTGTGGAAACAATGATACCACTCAAACATTTGTATAAGATATAAAAAAGAGAGAGAAATTAATAATTTTATTCATCATGCATGAAAGTGATAAAAGTGAGTGAAGACATTTAAAATGATTTCAATTTAATAAATGCATTAACAAATTTAATTAATGTATTTGATAAATGCAAATAAATGCTGTTCATTAAACTTTATATTTATCAAAAAATCCAGAAAAATAAAGCGTATCACCATTTCCACACAAAATATGAAGCAGCAAAATTGTTTTCAACATTGATAATAATCAGAAATGTTTCTTGAGAGTCAAATAAATTGTAATGATTTCTAAAAGATCATGTGACACTGAAAACTGGAGTAATGATGAAGAAAATTCTGCTTTGCATCACATGAATAACATTACATTTTATAATATATTAAAATTGAAAACTTTTTTAAAAATGTGTAATAATATTGCTAAATATATAATATATTAATTTAATTATAAATACTATTGCTGTTTTTTACTTTATTTTGATGAAATAAATTCAGCCTTGATGAGCAGAAGATATTTATTTCAAAATCTTTAATAATTGTAATGTTTCCAAACTTTTGGCAGGTACTTTAATAATAATAACAATTCTATATACTTTACCATAATATATTATAGTACTTTATTATAATATATTATATTATATTGTTATCATGATTATTAAATGCTGCTTTTTATTTTTTACAGGACAATAGTATGTGTTATTACAATATAAGATATATCTTTTAATGTGCTAAAATATATATATTTAATAATAAGTGCTGGGGGCGTGACTTGGGTCGTGGTCAGATTTTCCTTATTTTTTTTGTCTCTAGCTGATCACATGCCTGATATTTAAAACTTTATAAACCGTAATCTCTGTTCTCTAGCTTCCGCTAACTGCTACACGCATTCATGAGAGAGTGGTGTTCCAGTGGATGACGTAGGACATAGGCATAGCGTGAGCTCCAGTGAGAATAGACTAGTCTCGTGAGAACCAAGTTTTGTTTACAGCAAAGGAAAACCAGTCTCCTTTTGGATTATATCGACATCCTCTGACATTTTCCTTTATAAATCCTCATTTTGTACTTCTAATTCTTGACTGGTGTTTTGTTTTGTTCTCTTCTCTGTGCTTCTGCGTTGGTCACTTCTACACCCTACGTCCTCCAACATCCACTGGAACGCCACTCTCTCGTGAACATGTGTACGACAGTTAGCAGAAGCTAGGAATGATGGTTTATAAAGTTTTAAATATAAATATTTCTCTTACACAAACACATCGCTTCACTTCAGAAGGCCTTTATTTACCCCCTAGAGCTATGTGGTGTACTTTTTATGATGGATGGATGCACTTTTTTGGCCTTAAAAATCTCGACACCCATTCACTGCCATTATAAAGCTTTGAAAAGCCAGGACATTTTTTAATATAACACTGCTGTTATTCGTATGAAAGAAGAAAGTCATATACACCTACGATAGTTTGAGGGTAAATAAAACATGGAGTAATTTAAATTTTTGGGTGAACTATCCCTTTAAGAACTGGGGGGAAAACCTGGCAATATCAACTGAGAATTTCCAGACCTGGAAAAATGGTAAAAAATTATACAGTCCCAAAGGTTTCAGTAGCAATACTTGTTTATTAATAAAAAAGCTTCAATACTAAATCGCTACATTCTATTTCTCAACAATGAGGGGGTAAAATTGCTGTTTTTCAAGTAACTAAACTCACAGCGTCATTGCTTGAATTAATGTAAACGTAAAGTTAAGTAGAAACGTTTTTTCTGGTTAAACATTTTATTGTCTAGAAATTGCTATTTGTGTGCGGAGCCCCTAAGATGCCGGAGATGGACGTAAAATTATATTTAAATGCTTCTGTGCCCCAAGAAACTATTTTTTTTCAATCACCCAAGAAACTTTCTGTTTGCTAACAATATTATTTTATAATTTGTAGAGCATTTATATTCACTTTAATGTCTCGCAAAACATTTGCTTTCTCCCAAAAAACTGTGCAAAAATATTTGAGAAGCTGTTTGTCTTGCAAAACTTTGCGTGTTTTTGTGTGTAAATTTAATGTATTTTTTCATACAAATGAACTGACAGCACACTGTCAACATACAAATAAATTTTCAGCCACATAAAATATCAAAACAAAAATATATAAATGTAAGAGAACCATAATTTGACCGTTGTGATCCAACTCCAACATTAATATTTAGTTTTTTTTTTAATATTATTTATTTATATATATTTTTTATATTTCTCTAACTTTTCAGAAGTTGCATGTGGGTCATTATTATGCATTCTGTCAAAGCTAAGACATGCTTCCATGCGTTTAATTTCTTTTGGAGAAATGGCTTCATTTGTTTCCGCCCTCCCAGTGCTATGCAGAGTGCTTGATATGGTTGATGGCTGCACCTTCACTTCCTTCTCAGCTACTGAACTCTTTAGCTCCTTCAAAGTGATTGTTGGCCTCTCTGTGGCATCTCTCACAAACCACCTTCTCGTTCGGTTGGAGGGCTTTGACAGATGACCTTTTCTAGATGGTTTCTGGGTGGTTTGCTGTAGCGTCCACTTGATAATTGACAATTCAACCAACAGTGTTCACTGGAACTGGCGAAATCCTGTGTGTGTCCCATCCTCCAGTTATTCATGCGTGGTATGTGCATCTCTAAAAAACTCTTGAATCGAGGTGGCATGTTTGTTTGCTTGATTATTCGCTTGTTTATATTTTATTGCGGCATAAAGATCATCCAGCTTGACAGTTCTGTGCAAACCATAGTGTTTCCTGGGATGTATTTGTCCCTAGGCAGCTTTTCTACTGTATGAGAGCCCCATAATGGAAGCAATGGATAAAATAAAAAAATTCCATAGGCAAGCAACCGTACGTGATTAAAATCATTAGAGAGATGGGATGAGAGTATGGTAGTTATCCGGCTTATAGTCTCAGACGGCACACCCACAGACTGTTCACAGACTGTCTGATGCATCTTGCGCACAAAAATAACTAGAACTGCCTGTAGTCGGCAGTTGCAGTCTGATTGGCTGACTTCTATTCCGTTTCAGAAGCACAAAGGAAGTGTAAGCAGAGTGGTTCACAAGTTCCCATATTGCTACAATGAATGCTTCTGAGAAAGAGCTAGTGACTGGAAAGTTTAAAAGGTTTGTGGCATTGAATCTTTGGACTGACAAGAAAAAAAGTATTTATCTTTAAATCCACTCTAACTCGGCTTGACACATTGATGAGAGTAACGGCACTGGCCATTTCATGAACAAATCACTGAGTCAGATCTTTGATTGTTGATCACACTTCCCAAAGATGATTCTCTCTAAATGATTCTTTTACAAAATCCAGGCTAGATGAAGTAGAAGATTTTCAGTGAATAATAACTTGAATTTGGTCTGTATGTCATTGTATTGTTATTGGGTCATAACAAGGACAAATTTTATGAAGTTTGCATTGTTTTTTGAAGGTTGAAAGCTACAGTTCCCAATGTAATTGCATGGAAAACATGATATTCAATATTTCGTCTTTTTGGAAGAAAGTAGCTCAAATGGCTTTTGAAAGACATTAATATCATAATATGTACATTTACATTTAGTCATTTAGCAGACGCTTTTATCCAAAGCGACTTACAAATGAGGACAATGGAAGCAATCAAAATCAACAAAAGAGCAATGATACGCAAGTGCTATAACAAGTCTCAGTTAGCTTAACGTAGTACACGTAGCAAGGTTTTTTTTATTTATTATATAACTAATAAAAAGAAAACAGAATAGAAAAAGAATAGAGCAAGCTAGTGTTAGAGGCCTTTTGCTTTTGTTAATTGTATAATAAATAAAAAGAAAACAAATAGATAGAATACAAAAAGATTAGAGAAGCTAGTGTTAGTTTTTTTTTTTAAAGAAAACAAGCAGTTAGTAAATGAATAGAGTACACGTTTTTTTATAGAATAGAATTAGAATAGAGAGTGCTAGAGTTAGAGGGTCCAATAAAGATGGAAGAGATGTGTTTTTAGCTGATTCTTGAAGTTATAATTCTTGAAGAATTCTTGAAATACAGTACAAATATTGAAATACTATTAGAATGTAAAACAGCTGTTTTCTATGTGAATATCTGTTAAACTGTCATTTATTTCTGTAATCAACACTGAATTTTCAGCATCATTACTCCAGTCTTCAGTGTCTAATAGGTTCTAATATGCCGATCTGCTGCTCAAGAAACATTTCTGATTATTAATGTTGAAAACAGCTGTGTTGCTTAATATTTTTGTGGAAACTGTGAGACATTTTATTTTTCAGGATTCACAGATGAATAGAAAGTTCAAAAGAACAGCATTTATTTGAAATAGAAATCTTTTGTAACATGTCTCTACTGTCACTTTTGATCTATTTAATGCATCACTGATGAATGAAAGTATTATTTTCTTCTTTTTTAAAATCTTCTTGCTGATCATGTGGTTAATATGAGCTGGACTCAAGCTCACCCATCTGAGACACACAGTCTGTCACCACAGCGGCGTAGCTCATCTCATCGGACGATTTCTCCTTCAGGAAGGGAAGACTGCATATCTGAAGTATATTTATATAAGTATATTTATCATTTAAAGAATCATTTGTGACTACTGCTGTTATTTACTGTTTGATATACACTGCCTTTCAAAAGATTGGGGTCAGTAAAATTTTCTTTCTTTTTTATCCACTTTTATTCAGCAAAGATGCACTAAATTGATCAAAAATGACATTTATAATGTTACAAAAGATTTCTATTTAAAATAAATGCTGTTCTTTAGAACTTTCTATTCATCAAAAAATCCTGAAAAATGTATAAATGATTTCCACAAAAACTATTAATCAGCACAACAGTTCATTTAAATTGTAATAATATTTCACAGTATTATTTGATCAAATAAATGCAGCCCTAGGGAGCAAGGGACTAAAAGTTGTTTGCTATAACTAAACATATTAGTATTTTATGATAAAACCAAAGGTCTGGTACTGAAAGTTAAAAAATGAGCCGAAAAACTTCTAACCTTAATATTTCATTACTGTAGATTTTAACGTTTGACTATGGAGGTGTTTAGCATCCGAATAATCCCCGCTGCCACTGCTTGATTTTAAGATGAGGAAGCTCGACCTACATATTGTTTCAACATTATTTTGCAGCTATTTTGGTAATGTACTAGTAGTATGTGCAGAGCTCAGGCAGGCTGTTAGACCTGCTTCAAACCTGACATTTTAACTAATGTTCTTCACGAAAGGTTAGAGTGACCTACATGCTCCATGTGGAGTTTTCTCTCTCCCCTTCTCTTTCTCCTTGCACCTGAATGAAACGTTGCCTTAAGTGTTAGAACGCTCAAAATGAGAAGTGTTAATTATTCAGACTTTAAATTAAGCAACTGATGTTGAAGAAGATACCTTGACGTTGATAACAACAGCGTCATTCTACAGTATAATTATCCCTATAGAGAGAATATATGAACTGTATTACCGAACTTTCTATTCCTGATACCGAACAGGGATGTGGTGGCTCTGATAACCCAAATGTTTGTGAGTCATCAGCACCTGCTGAATGTCACCTGAATTCCATTTCCTCCCGCAGCTCTCAGATCTGTTGGCCACAGTAACAGGGAAAGCGGCAAATTTGTGCAAGAGGAATAAGTAAATAGAGTGTTATGCTAATGCTATAAGCCAAGAATGTCTCTCTCTGCCCCTCCTGCGCTATGCTGGACACTGGTTCTTGCTGGCAGTGTTATCATCCATGCAGATCTTTGAAAGGCTAGGCTTCGGATTAGCCCTATGCTGACACAGCTTGACCTTGTTGGGTTGTGTGTATGTGCGTCTCTTTGATACGTGAAAGTGTGTGGATCTGTGTGTGTGTGTGTGTGTGTGTGTGTGTGTGTGTGTGTGTGTTTCTCCTATAGAAGGCAATGCTGTTCAACAGCAGTGTTTTCTCCTATAGAAGGCAATGCTGTTCAAAAATAAAATTCAGAAAAGCTAATAGAAAGTAATAATAATTAAAAAAAAACTATAGTAAAAATATTCTTTCTTTCTAAACAATATTTATGTATTAGTAACAAATGAAGCTGAAGAAATTGATGCAACAAAAAGCTTTGATTAAAAACGTGGCTGGTTAATTTGGTTGGACTTTTAGTATAATACATTAGCTTGTCTTTAACTTGGAATATAGCTTGGAAAATACTTGGACGTTGGACTAAAAACACCCATTATACACCACTAACTGAAATAAAATAAGTTTAAATCAAGGTACTAAAATTTCTAAAGCTGAACAGAAATAAAAAAGTAATAATTAAAGCTAAATTTAAATATTAAAAAAAATTTAAATAAATAAAAAACCTATAAAAATGATAAAAGCACACAACAAAATTACTAAACCTAAAATTAAAATATAATATTACATAAACAATGCTAAAATAACACTAGTGGTTTTTGTCCTTGCAATAAAAATCAAAGGTTAACTTAGGTGGTTAGTTGTCTAATGAAGTAAATTGAACCGCAAACTCAAATAAAATGTTGTTATTATTATTATTATTATTATTATTATAAAATTAATAATAGCCAAACAGTTAGTTGTAACAAAAAATTTGCGTGCCAAAAACTTGGTTTGGCTAGACTTTTAGTATATTAAATTTGCTTGTTAATAGTGTAAGGTAAATGGTTTTCCATTTTCCAAGTCTTTAACCTAGAATTTACATTGGACTAAAAAAAAAAAGCCCATAGAGGGGACTTTGCCTCCTCATTTCACAAGTCGATCGCACGCCACTGGTGTGTGTGTGTCACTTTGGCGTATGTCATTAACTCCATATTACTTTTCTGGACTTGGGTGGGAGCCCATGGATATTTTATTAAGGAGCGTCAGTGCATGGGAAATGAGCCGGCGCTACACTGTGATTACTTGCTACTGGGGCAACGGTGTGTTTCACATTCGGATTGCCTCAGATAGTGTAATCTATGATTAACTGGGGTAGAAGTTTCACTTTCCTTGGAGCAGTTGTTGTCACGAAGCAAATTAATAAATTAAATGATGCCTTCACCTGAGACACATCAGCCTGCAGTGGGAGTGGAATCTAAACCAGGACCCGGCATCAAACTTTTCCACATACTTGTCTTACAGGCAAAGTAAAACTGTTAGTTTACCTGCCTAATAGCTTAATGGGACAGTTCACCCAAACTCATTTACTCACTCTCATATCATTCCAAACTGGTATGGCTTCCATACCAAATAAATCCAAAATACTGTTTAAAAAAATAATGAGTAAATAAGAAAAATTATAATAAATATATAAGTAAAAAAGATGAAAAACTTGAAATAAAAACAAACTGAAAAATAAATTAGCACTAAATAGAACTATAAAAAACAAAAAAGCACAACATTACTAAACCTAAAATTAAAACGGAAAATATAAAAATAAAAGCTAATACAAAAATGAATAAATACTATAATAGTACATTAACAATTCTAAAATAACACTGGAGCATAAAACATTTTGAAAGAGGTCCAATGTTATTTTGAATTCTCTAATAAAGTGAAGTGAACCGCAAACTCATATCGAATGGGATCAGATCCGCATATCTCACGTCATGACACACTGGAAATATTTTGCCCTTATTATGACAATATTTTGTCATAAGGCTTGTCCCAGAAAAGTATTAATGTAAAGCCCTGATATCTCATATGTTGTAAAACTCAGACAAAAGCTTTATCAGAATGCAAACAGAAGTTTGGATGTGATTGCAGTAATGATGGCCTTAGCAACCGCCCGTCCAGATAATAAATCAAATCATAGCATCCTCTACAGCTCTGTCCCAGAACAGCTTGGCAATCATGTCGAGAGGAGTCTATTTTCTTGTTTGGAAACTGGTACTCACAGTGTTAGGATATTCCCAAACAACATCACTGCTCATCAGTCTTGCAACTTCATGGTTTCTCAAAATCAGCAGAAATTGCTTTGTGTGCGTGTGTGTGTGTGTGTTTAGATATTCTCTTATAATTTTAATGTGTGTTCCTGATTCCTGTGCAATTGCAGATGACCTATATTTTAGGTGACTGTATTTGCACTTAGCATATTATGTATAACGTATTGCCTAATGTATGTGGATGGGATTGTGAGCTTTGGATTTATTAATAAAGTGACAGTGTTTATTGTCTATATGTGGGTGTTACAGAAGGTCATTTATGCATCATGAAAATGAATAAAATAATATACAATATACACTGCTGGTAAAATTTGGGGTCAGTTTGTTGCTTTAAAGAAAGTAATACTTTTATTCAGCAAGGACATTAAATTTATCAACAGTGAGAGCAAAGATATTCGTAATTTTACAAAAGATTTATATTCTAAATAAATGCTTTTCTTTTGAACTTGGACTTTCTTTTTGAACAAAGCATCCTGAAAAAAAAAAATACTGTTTCCATAAAAATAAAAAGCAGCACAATTACAATACATATTAATAATTAGAACTGTTTCCTGAGCAGCAAATCAGCACATTACAATGATTCTGAAGACTGGAGTAATGGCTGCTGAAAATTCAGCTTTGCATCACACAAATAAATTACATTTTAAAATGTATTCAAATAGAAAATGGTCATTTTAAATCGTAGTAAAATATCACAATATTACTGTCTTTTTTCTGTGCTTTTAATCAAGTAAATGCAGACTAGTTGAGCATATAAGATATGAGCAATAGTGTGGAATAATCAAAAAGCCCTCAAAATAGTGTATTAAATTAGAAGTACTGCAAATAAATTATCTTAGAGCCCCATTTCACTTTTTGTAGACCTACTGTCACTGAATATGGTTTTTCTTCATCTAGACTTGTCTGAAGGGAATTTTCTACAAATATTTGCATTGAAAACTGATTATTATATTTTGTTATTATAAGTCACGCAGTAATGTGCAGTTTATTTAGTCTGTGTATTCAGTTTGTTCAGATCTGTTCGAGGTTACAGTTCAGAACATCTATTATCTAAAAAAGCAAGTTACGGCAGTGTTGATTCCCTCCGTCTCTGCCCTCCCTCGGTGTAGAGTGAGTATGATTGCAGTGTCTTATAAGTAATCAGATAACCTTCTCCGCTAGCAGCTGGTGGTTTGTGGATCACAGCAGACACAGATTTTATTGGAGAGGTGAAACGTGGCTCACATCATCTTACTGGCACATGAAAAGGTCAGCCATCTCTCTGACTGAGCTGCATTGTCTTTTGATAAGCCAATGTCATAAACACAGACATTCCTGCATGCTTACAGGGTCATGGTAGCATTCATTTGCTTTGGGCCTCATATTTGAATTCTCTTGATTCATTTCTTTTTTTATATAGGCCCTATATATTGTGATGGCTACATTTAGCCTACACTTTACACACATGCAAAACAGGTGTGATTCTTAAACCCTTTTGTGCACGGAACAGCTACACTGTAAAAAAAAATTGCATTCAAAACAGTTTTTTTTTCCAGTTGCAAATAAAAATGATTGGTAATAAAAGTTATTGGCGTATGTTTTATAAGAAATTACTATTTCAGTCTTTCTGCTTAAATACAATTTAATTCAATGTGTTACTTTGAGTTTCTTTGTAAAATTTACTAACAATTTCTTAGTTAAAACTGTACTCCAAATAATTGTCAGTGTACCTGAGCAAATAGGGCTTTATTTGGACTCTATGAATTTTTATAAATTATTGTAAACATTTGATTATGAAATGCATTTTATGCATTTTTTTATCATTTAAGTGTGTGAACTAGTTTTGTCAAAAGTACCGACTTCAGTACGAATCGGTACTGAAATTTTAAAAATGTCAATTTCCCGCTAACATTTGGAAACATAAGAGTGCTGGTGTTTCATTCCTGAATAAAAAAGTGTTTTAAACAAATCGGCTGAGTAAATGATTCAATGACTCACTCAGGAAACAGTCACTTGTTTTGTGTCTGAATAAACTGGTGGCTTTGAACAAATTTGTTGAATAAATGATTCAATGCCTCGCTTATTAGGACAGTCACTTGTTTAGTTTCTGAATGAATCTGTGACAGTTGAATGAATGATTAGAAAGACAGTCCCTTGTTCCTTGTTTGAATGAATTGGTTGCTTTGAACAAATCTACTGAATGATTAAATTATTCACTGAGTAAAGGGATAGTTCACCCAAAAAATGAAAATTACCCCATGATTTACTCACCCTCAAGCCATCCTAGGTGTATATGACTTTCTTCTTTCCGATGAATAAAATCAGAGTTATATTAAAAATCTTCTGGCTCTTCCAAGCTTTTTAATGGCAGTGAATGGGTGTCTAGATTAGGGATGCACGATATTAGATTTTTGCCAATATCCGATATGCAGAGATGTTTCAATTATTAGTTTTCAAGTAATTCGTCTTATCGGCAAGGCATATGGGCATCATTTTTTTAAAATTGGCCGATACTGATGTTTACATTTTAAAGGGTCATAATACCCTAAAACACATTTTTTGAGATGTTAACATATATATATATATATATATATATTAATGTATATGCGTTAATTTGCAGTGGTGATTGGCTGCCGTGGCTGGAGAGCACGCATCTACGTCATCAGTTTTCAGAGCTTTTCTCAGTATTATTCATGAGAATTAACTGTTATGATCAAATCACTGTGCTGTATTATGCATGAGATCGTCTTACAGCGGAGAAGTCAAATCTCATTAAAGAGCTTCCACACTGTCAGTTAATTTCTGTAAACATGCCCTTAACAATAGCTGTTTCTGCACGGAATGCCAAGTTGAGTTTAACAACATTTGCTGCGTGGATCATAGTTCATATCCAGACCGGACCAAGCATGTTTCAAGTTTATGTCAACATATTTCATATTCTCTCATGCTCCAAACATGAACCAGCACCGTGTATGTGCACACATGTCTTCTTCTAATTAAATATGCACAAATAAGGGCGCTGATACAGCGGAACGTCTGATCATGAACGCGATGACATGATGGATTATTGTGATACACAACAAACAATAATATAGACCGAAAATTCAAAGAAGAGTAAACAAAAATTAACTGCCTTTATTCTTGGAGTTTTAAACTGATGTGTGTAATTTGTTCTGAGACTGTAGTACTGGTAAACGTGAAAATATTATTAGAACTTTTAAATGTTGTTCTTCATTTTCATAGAACAATATCTCTGCTTACTTATTTCAAATAATAATTTATCAAAACATATTTGATTTGTTCATGATAGTCGTTAGTCTCTAATGATACGATTTCTTGAGAGTTCATTATCATTATTATTATATTTTTTAATATTTCATGACACTTTAAGCCTTTATCGGCTGATTCCGATAACGTTCCAATAAGATCGTGCATCCCTAGTCGAGATTTTAAAGTCCAATAAAGTGCATTCACCCATCATTTAAAGCTCTCCACGTGGCTCTGGGGGGTTAATAAAGGCCTTCTGAAGTGAATAGATGCGTTTGTGTAAGAATAATATCAATATTTAAAACTATATAAACCGTAATCTCTAGCTTCCGCTAACTGTCGTATGCATGTACACGAGATCCATTGTGTTCCAGTGGATGACATAAGACGTAGGCAATTCAGCCATAACAGCTCTTTTGGCTTGTTTCGGCCTGCTAGTAATTTAAGCAGTGTTTTCCTCTGAGAATCCTCTAAAAATATCTACTGGGATTAAAGTGCCCTATTAAACGTTATATATGGCATGCATCAATCCTTATCAAACTCTGCAGAATTTTTGTAAACACTATTTACGGCTGGTTCTTAATGAAGTGGCTAAATTTACCTGGATTTGTTTCCACTGAAGAGTCCTTGTGTGTGTATGTATAATTTTGATGGTTTGGAGAGTACATTGCGTCCTGATTCATAATTAAACAATCCACTCCAGAGATGGAAGGTTTGTTCATTAATCAGTCCTGGAAATTTCAGTATGCAATCAGAGAGCTCGCAGAGATACTGTCCGCCAGTAACTCCTGCTGTCGATTGAGTTGCACAAAGTGATGGAGAAAGAGGGAGGCTGATTGCAAATTCATTTATGTCAGTCATAGTTAGGCTTGATGACTTTGGCCATGCTTGCGTAAAGTGAAAATTGGGTAAGAGTAGTGTGTTTATTTGGGGATAATAAATACCATGAAAAGAACTAAATGCCATGGTCAGAATTAGCATTTATATAAAGCTATTACACACTCAAGTTGCATTTACTTGCCCATGTCAACCTTTAAAAAAAATCAGTGGGTGCCTTTAGATTGTAGTAGAAAATCAGCAGCTTTTTAGGAAAAAATGCCAGTCAATTCTACTGAATGGTGTTCAAATGAACTTAAGAAAAACTGGCACCAGCTTCACTGGCACAATTTCAGAAATACTTGCAATGTGACAAAACAAACTACCTACATCTGATGTTTTTTATCTAAAATGCCTTTGAGAATGAGAGAATGAGATATAGGACTAGTTCAGTTTGCAAGCACTCTAGCTGTGTTCAGGTTTTGTGAGCCAAGCGTGGGAAATCTTCTATTCATTGCCTTAGAAGTTCCTGTTATGAATAGTTTGTGGGACTTTTCATATTGTTGTGAAACTGAAAGATAGGGAAGTACACAATAAAATATATTGTTGCATTGGCTACATGGTCAAACCCTTGATACAGATCAACCCAAAGGAAAGTTTTATTACTCAGGAGACATCATAAAGTTCATAAGTTTCAAGTACAGTAATTATTAGCTTGGTCTTAGATGTTTTCCTAAAATTCTATATAAATAAAAATAGGGAAAAAGCATCACTGTAAAAAAAAATTGTAAGTAATTGTTTAATTCATTTATTTGTGAAATTTAGCAATTTCTGAGTGAAAATTAAGTAAATCCTACACCATTTTTTTTGCCAAAAAAAAACAAAAACACTTTTTTACCAAATATTTACCAACCTAGAAGGCTACTTTGGAAATTTAATAGGTTACAGATTACAAGTTACTCTATTTAAAATGCAATAAGTGTAATAAGTAGTGCCACTATTTCAATTACTTTATTAATGTAACTGATTACATTTTGATTATATTTATAATGAACTGTTACTCATTTTCAAATATTTAAAGAAGGCAGGGTTAGTAGTACTCAACACTGATTACTGTCAGACTTTCAAAATCCTTCATTACTTAAATTAAGATTATAATAATTTAATTTTAAAGCACAGGTACCACAAAATCAGATTGTAGCACCTTTTTTTGAGATCGTTCTGAGGTTAGAATTTGAGCTATGATACTATTTTTGAAAAATTTTTTTGATCTTTGCTATGATAGGAAACGTCTCGGTTACTTGTGTAACCCTCGTTCCCTGAAGGAGAGAACGGAGACGTTACGTCAGTCGTGACTGACGAATTGGGATCTCGCCCGAGAGCCCAATCACCTTCGAGTGTAAACTAAACAAGCCAATGACAGCGCTCCGCAGCGCGGGTATAAAAAGAGAGCGCGTGCAAACGCACATCAGTTTTTCGCTGAGGAGCCGAGACTACGTGACCCGGCCGTACAGCGGTGGTACAGCAGCTGTGGCGACGGGACGTAACCGAGACGTTCCCTTTCAGTCAGTCACGTTCTACGTTACGTCAGTCGTGACTGACGAATTGGGATCCGTATGGAAAACGCCACTATTGCTGACCCCCTCCAGTGCCCTGCGGAAGC
>NW_015505301.1:780525-781197 GCF_001515645.1 Sinocyclocheilus grahami | reverse complement strand
GTCCCGTCCAGGGACCACAAGTGGAGATTCCACAAGTCTGGACGCGGGTGCCAGGGGGTGCCCCCTCTCTGAGAAAGGAGATCCCTCCTCAGAGGAAATTGCCAAGGAGGGGCTGTCGCGAGGAGCATCAGTTCAGGGAACCAAGTCCATACTGTGCCAATATGGCGCTACCAAGAGGACCTGCTCCTCGTCCTCCCTGACCTTGCACAGTGTCTGTGCGAGAAGGCTCACTGGGGGAAAAGCGTATTTGCGTAGGCCCCGAGGCCAGCTGCACGCCAGTGCGTCTGTGCCGAGGGGTCCCTCGGCCAGGGAGTAAAACAACTGGCAATGGGACGTGTCCAGGGAGGCAAACAGGTCTACCTGAGCGTCCCCAAATCGCCTCCAAATCAGCTGGACTGTCTCGGGGTGGAGTCGTCATTCTCCCGGAAGGGCGGGCTGACGTGAGAGCTCGTCGGCTGCATGATTGAGCTCGCCTGGGATGTGAACGGCGCGAAGCAACCTCAGATGCTTCCAGCTCCAGAGGAGGAGATGGCGGGTGAGTTGCGACATGTGACGGGAGCGTAGACCGCCCTGGTGGTTGATGTACGCAACGGTCGCAGTGTTGTCCGTACGGACCAGTACGTGCTTGTCGTGTAGCAGCGATTTGAAGCGGCGCAGAGCCAGCCATACTGC
>NW_015505301.1:768032-780382 GCF_001515645.1 Sinocyclocheilus grahami | reverse complement strand
GTGCACGTTCTACTGAGAGACGTGCCGAGAGGTTGACCGAGTCCGGCTCCATGCCGAGAAAAGAGATCCTCCTCGGGAGAGTTTGCTCTTTTCCCAGTCGACCCTGAGGTTGATCGCTGCGAACCAATCGAAAGAACGGACGCCTTGAAAGATGTGTTTCTGCGTCAACATCCTGAACGGGAGCTTGTGAAGGGCCCGGTTCAGCACGCGCAGGTGCAGGATTGGTCGTAACCCACTGCCTTTCTTGGGTACGATGAAGTATGGGCTGTAAAAAACGGCTGGAGGGACCGGCTGTATCGCGTCCTTCGCCAGGGGGACCGCGATCTCTGCACGCAAGACAGGAGCATCCCTGTCCAGCACAGAGGAGAACCGAATGCCCCTGAACTTGGGAGGGCGCCAGGCGAATTGAATCGCAAAGCCGAGTCTGACGGTCCACATGAGCCAGCGAGACGGCCTGGGGCACGCTAACCAGGCCCCCAGCGACCGAACAGGTGGGACTAGGGAAACCACCAACGTACCCGCAGTGGGGCAGCGCGGTGGAACACAGGGACCCAACCCGAGAGGCTTCCGTGTGTCCCAGGGTGGGGTCTGAGTGCGCGGTGCGCCACTTACCTGGCTCCACGGCTGGGCAGGGGGCTCGTGAGGACGCATAGCGTCCTTGAACTGAACCCTGCTGCCCATTGGCGAAGGGAGAGGGGGACGGCCATGTGGAGACTGGGTCTCGCGCACTGCCATCCTCGCCCTCTTGGAACCTGGAGAAAAAGGAACCCGCTCTTCTGTTGAGGTTTTGGGTACCACTGGCTGGGTAGCCAGCGGCGGAACAGAAAAAAACAGGAACAAAGGTTTCTCCACCCGGCCCTCTGCCGGGGGAAGGAGTGGTGCAGTCACCATCTCCTGAAGAGCCGGATCCAAGAACCCCCGGGTCGCCCGTCCCAGGGACGCTGCCCGCCCTGGCGCTTCACGGGCGTGGCAGGGGCGGGGACGGGGCCTGGGAGATCGGGGAGTCCAGGAAGCGATGCTTGTCGGTCTCCCTCATATCCGCCCAGGCCAGCCATAGGTGGCGCTCCTGGACCACCAATGTGGACATCGTCTGACCCAGGGCCCGCGCCGTGACTTTTGTTGCCCTAAGCGCGAGGTCCGTCGCCGTACGCAGTTCCTGCAGCACACCTGGGTCAGCACCATCCTCGTGCAACTGCTTCAACGCTTTGGCCTGGTGGACTTGCAGGAAGGCCATGGCGTGCAGGGCGGAAGCGGCCTGTCCAGCAGCACTGTAAGCCTTAGCCGCCAGAGCGGACGAGAACTTACAGGCCCTGGACGGAAGGCGTGGACTACCCCTCCAGGCGGCGGCGCTTTGGGAGGGATGTCCACATACCCTTGGGCCGCCCCTCCCCGTCGAGGGTGGTGAGGACGGCGGAGGCACCAAGTCTGTTTCGGGCAGAAAAAGGTGCCTTCCAAGACTTAGTAACCTCCTCATGCACTTCCGGGAAGAATGGATCCGGAGGCGGCTGCCGATGCCCGGCCTGTGCCCCCAGGAACCAATCATCCAGCCTCGAGCGTTCAGGAGAAGGAGGAGGCCTCCAGTGCAGCCCGACACTCTCGATGGGGAAGCTCTCACTGTAACCCTCAGGTCTCCCTGACCATGAACCGAAGTAGCCCTCCGAGAACCGGAAGAGCTAGAGCGGGGCATGGCAAGAGGGATACCCCCCCATTTAATGAGGAGGTATCTAGACCGCAACGTCGCGATGGTCATGTTCCCACACTGAGAACATGACTCATCCATGAGCGCTGCTTCAGCGTGCTGTAAGCCCAGGCACGAGAGGCAGCGATCATGACCATCAGATGGAGGCAGGAAACGACCGCATCCAGAAACGCACGAGCGGGAAGCCATCTTTAAAAAGATGCCCGTCGCTCGTGGAGCTCTTTTAGACATTTGCTCTTTTAGGAAAAAAAGGAAACTCTCTTTTAGAGAGAGCAACGCCAACGCCAGCTGTTTCTTCCAAACACTCGCAGAGATTCGTCCTGAGAAGGCTCGGCTCCGAAGCAAAAAGCTGATGTGCGTTTGCACTGTGCTCTCCTTTTATACCCGCGCTGCGGGGTGGGGTGCGTGTGGTGAAACACGCACGCCAACTGTCATTGGCTTGTTTAGTTTACACTCGAAGGTGATTGAGCTCTCGGGCGAGATCCCAATTCGTCAGTCACGACTGACGTAACGTAGAACGTGACTGACTGAAAGGGAACACTGGCAACTAGCAATGCCTTGGAAAAAAACAGTCAATCTTAAAAAACAAAGCATATACATAAACCCAAATAGGAAATAAAATAGTTATTGATAAGTTATCGAATAAGCATGTGTCCTAAACTCCTGAAAAATTGGTGTCTCATAAATTTAGAGTAATCAATGCAACTTGGGAAAGAAATCAATTAAATCTCTCTCTCTCTCTCTCTCTCTCTCTCTCTCTCTCTCTCTCTCTCTCTCTGCGTGTGTGTGTGTGTGTGAGAAAATATTCAGATGTAACCCCCTTGTAATCATTAACATTTTCATAAGTAACTGAAATTTTATTTCAGTTAGGCCTGGACGATAAAACGGTATCGATATTTATCAACGGTACACCTTCTTCGATAACGATATAAAAAAATTCGATATAGTGCACGATATAGGCACGTGCTATGAGTGACGCAGACAGCACACACAAACACGAACATGAGTGCTGTGCCTACCTGTGACGAGAAGATTAAAGAGGAGAAAATAATTAATATTAGTTGAATTTAAAATAAATATTTGCATTTGAATGCAAAAATAGTCCAGTCGAATGTTAGGTGTATGTCAGGGAGCGTCATCAGTGGAGCACGAGATGCGGTGATGATGATGTAAGTGACGTTGTAGTTAAATGTTTTGTTAGTCTAGCCCAAGAGAAGCGCAGTTGCTGTGTTATTCATTCAAAATATTAGAGATATATAGTAGCTCAATGCGTAAAAGATCTTGATTAGGTTGAAACCGAAGCCAAGCCATTCACACAGAATGCAAATTCAGCGCATTTTTTAGACAGACAGATATGACTGCTGCATTCGTGTCTCACACAAGAGATGTATAGAAATCCATGCAAAGTTAAAACAGTTTAAACTTTTAGAAAACACATCAGGTTTATTCCTTTTCACTGCGTCTCATATGTTTTTAAAGGCAATCTGTGTGATGGGCGATTTGGCTCTTTGTATTAAGCAATGCATAAATACATGATGCTGTTTTGTTCATAATTGTTTATGCAATTTACGAAATTATATTTGATTTATATATTTGAGTTAATTTAGACGAAATGCATGTTTTTATAGACAGTTATTTCCTTGAGTTGCAATTTAATGTGCTGCATTATTTTGCTCATTGCGCCCTCCTGTGGCCTCGGGAAACAAGCCAAAAGTTTAACCTATTTAATCTGCATATAAAACATTAGAAATTAGATATTTGTTTAATTTTCATTTTATGTTGGACTGTTAAAATTAGAGATGCACTGATTGCAATTTTCTTGGCCGATTCCGATTTCCGATTTTTTGTTAGTGTGATCTGCCGATACCGATTTTTGCCGATTCCGATTTTCTTTCTAAGAACTATAATTGACAGCATATACAAACAAAAATCTACTTTTCTTCAACACAAAGTTTTGAAAAAAAACACAAGTAAAAAGTCAGTAATAAAATAAGAACAAATAAAAAAATTTGCAAACAACAGCACAAATAAATTGAAACTAAATTGAAACTAAAAATATGAAACTAAGTTTTTCAGGTTAAGTAAGTTTTTATTCAGGTAAGAAATACTACAGAAATTAAAGTAATCAAATGTAAAACAACACATCCAGTGTTATTTTACATTTGATTACTTTAATTTCTGTAGTCTTCTTTGTAAAAATTAAATACAGATTAATGCTTACCATTAAAGTTATAAAACGTATTCAGTCAAGAGCAGAAAGTGATTTTCTTTGTCTTTTGTTCTTTGATTAACATGACAGACAGCAGCAGGAATATTGGACTGCGGTCCCTTTAACAGTTTATCCCCGGACCCAATATACTGTTACACAACATGCGTTCTCATTCTCAACTATTTAACGTTCCAAAACCAAGACGGGCATTTTGACATAATTTTGTATGTATTTGAACGTTTTAGTGCAGTTAGCCAATCATTTTGGTATTTGTGGTTCACAAGCTGTTTGAGACTGAGCACGGCTTGTGCGCTCCACTAATATAGATCAGTGGGGGTACGCGTGCGTTTGGTATAAGCGCGAAACCTGCAGGAATGACTAAAATAATGCGCAATACAAGCACTATTTAACCGGAGCGAATGAGACGGTGTGAGAGAGAAGGGGTCGTCTGAGAGAAGAAAGCGAGAATGCGCGGCTGATGTTATTGCCTGTGCCGCTGGTAACAAAACGAAATCGGAAAGAAGTGAGACTGACCGACCGATCACCGATCCGGGCCGATCATGAGGAAAATCAGTCGATTCCAATCCCTGGCCGATCGATCGGTGTATCAAAACAAAAAATTGTCATTTGTTTCAATAAATTGAGTTAATTTAAAAATACAGTGGTTAAATGTAAAAAATGTTTTCTATTGCTCTTTGTTTTAAAAAAGGTTATAAAAATGTCAATAATTATCGATACCGAACGATATGAAACATTATATCGTTGATAATTTTTTTAGCTATATCGCCCAGCCCTAATTACAGTTACATTTATTTTGTAATTAAATTACGTAACTCAATTACATGTAACTAGTTATTCCCCAACACTGCTAATACATAATATATTATGCAATCTGTTCAAATAAAATGGTTAGTTAGCCTTACAGCCAGTGCATTTACACTGAAAAAATGGTAGGATTTAGTTTGAAACAACTTTCACCTAGAATTTGCTAGTGAATTTCACAAATAATTATGAATAAACGGCAAGTAACACTCTGAATTTGAAGTAGAAATACTGAAATATTATTATTTTTAGACCTTTTTACCTACAGTACAATTATGAATTGCATGTTAGACATTTTGCCTAAAATGATCATGCAACTTATATTTATTTTATTTATTTGTTTGTCTATTTATGTATTTATTTATATTTTTTGATTTACAGTTAGTTTTTTGAACGTCAAAAAATCCATTTGGCCCAGAAATTCAGTTTTGCTGGGCCGTGTCTCTTGTTCTTGGCTGCTTTCTAGGGTTCAGCTAAAAGCCTTTCATAAAATCAAAGTGTTAGTGTGAGAAAGTTTGCTTCTTTAGTAGAAGGTCAAGAGGCAGCTGTATGTCATTCTGTCGAAACGATTTATTTGAAATGGTGTCTTCTTGCCGGCTCTTCTTGACCTAAATAAAATTGAATTCCTCAACCAAAATCAATAAAAAAAATGAGATTATAGATAGCTTACGCTGTAGCTAAACATAAATAAAAATTAAAAGTATTGAATTTCCTTATCCATGTCAGGGGGCGCATGTTTGAATAAGCAGCCTTGTCTTATCACAACAGTCTGGCATCCCAAAAGTCCAGGCAGCAGAGGCTTGCAAATCTCAAATCATCTCCATATCCACATTTGATAACAGATGGCATGCGTGCAGTGTTTCATTATTCACTGGAAAAAAACAAGTTGATTCAACTTAAAATAATTTGTAACCTGGCTGCCTTAAAATGTTGTGTTAAATAAGATAAAAAACTTTTGTTGTTTAAACATATGTTGGAGTTCCTTAAACCTATAATTAATAGTTGGGGTAACAAAGGTGAAGCTGAATCACATTTATACTTTGTCTAACCAACAAGTTTTTAGTTAGCCCAACAAGACAAGAAAGTTGTGCTAAGTTGAAACAACATAAAATTAGGCAGACCAACAAACATTTAGGCCTGGTTTCAGAGACAGGGCTTAGACTAAGCCAGGATTAGGCCATAGTTCAATTATGGCATTTAAGTAATTTTTCATAAATTTGACTTAGAAAACACATTACTGGTGAGCATCTTGAGACAAAACAAAGGCACTGATATATTTTAAGATCAGTCAGTGCAAGTTTCTTTCAGTTGACACAGCTCAGACTTACATTTTAGTCTGGGACTAGGCTTAAGCCTCGTCTGTGAAACCGGGGGTTAGTTGTTTAAACTAAGCATTTTGTTGAATAAATGTATAATTATAAGTTGTGCAAACAAAATATAAATTGGCTAAACTAAGCATCTTGTTGAATTAACTTATCTTTTTAAGGCAGTCCTGATTTTCCCATTTGCAACAATGTGGATGAAATGGAGCTATTTTGCGTGTAACCTTTTGGCTCGACACACATAGTAGGTATCAGGAGCACCAGGCGTGCGTACAGGAATTCACCCAGATCAATTATGTTGAGTGCCAAGTTAAGCATTGTTCTTTTTCCATGCACTACATCAGTGGAGTAAACAAATTAATCTTGCCCATGGATATGAATCCCGACAGCAATACTCATACATCAACAAATGAGCACTGGCTGCCTGCAGCAGGATTCTGTAAATGAATCCTCCTAACCTTAAAAGCATGGTGGGTCATATGTTTTTAAGTGTGCTCGGGTGGCATTTCGCTCCTCGGTCCAACACACAATATAGGTGTGCAGAATTTCTTTTTGAAAACCAGACTCGAGGTACCATTAAAGTTCTATATTAAGATAATAAACGGTGGCACTGATCCAGGTGGACTCTTAAGCCTCGGTAAATATCCATTGTAAAATGTTCAGCTACATTAGAAGAGTCATCTTCCATTCTGTAACGCATGATGTTTTATTATGCAAATAAATCAGAGATATTAAACAGATGTGGATGGTCCCGCTGAGAAAAGGCCATTCAAACCTCATTTGTTAATTATGGAACTGCTGGGTTATTGATTGGGCAAAGCTATGATTTTCCCCATACCATTTTGGGAGAGAACTGTGTCTGTTTTTGGGCAGTGTAAGATAATAAACACAAGTGTCAGGGGAAATGGATTGAAATAAGTATGTGTGTGTGTGTGTTTGTGGATTTTTTTTAATAGAGATTGTGCACATTCTCTCACACTCTCTCTTTTCCGTTGACCTTGAAAGGCTGTCAGGGGAATGTGAGTGTTTAATCTGTGAAAGTCTCAGACGTTGCTGGGAGGAATGTTTCTGACAGAATTTTAGGCCTTTATTTCTTTAAATAGTGCGCAGGGGGCAAACTCAGACAAATGGACATTGAAATGAGAGTGGCACTGAGATTTAGAGGTTCTTTCATGTGTTTCATGGCTCAACGGTATATTGTGTTACATAAAGTGTTTTATTGTCTAAAAATCCTTTTTATGGAAATGTTTTCAATATTGTATGCAAGCTGGTAGATGTTGTCAATAATGCTTTGTATTATTTTTATGGAATTGTCTTCATTTTCTTTATTTTAAAGTTAATTTTTACTTTTTCATTATATATCTATATACATTCTGTATTTAGATAATTTAAGATTTATAAATATATATTACATTATATAATGATTTTTAAAAAAAAATCCAGTTTATCTCCGAATATAGATTGTGATTAATTGCAATTTTTTTTATAGCATGTATTTCAGTTATTGTTAATCTAATCATATTTTTATTACAGATTTAATATAAGTGTGTATATATATATTTTTTTTTTTATTATTAATTTTTTTAAATATTATTTTTAAATCCCTTTTTTCCAAATATAGACTGTGATTAATTGCAATTTAATAATTTTTTGATTATTATTTTATGTCCGAAATGTTAAACATTTGAGTAAATAAGAATGTTTCTTTCTGTAAAAGATCTTCAGAAGATGCTGGCTTGTATTCAAGAAGGCGTCCAGTAAAGGACCACGGCGATTAGAGAAATATCCAGATGAAAAAGCCGCTTACTTCAGAAGCTTTCACAAGGTAATTGAGATTTCCATGCTTAATTTTAAAGGGGTGGTTCACTGGTTTTTTTCTAGGCTTGATTGTGTTTATGGGGTGCAGTCCCATAAACGTAAACGTTAATAACATTATTTTTCACATAATTTACCTTTATTCCACACCGCTCTGTCCCCTGTCTGAGAAACGGGCCGATCTTTTCCTGTTTTTATGAAGCCCCGCCCTCAGAAATAGGCGATGGGCTCTGGTTGGTTAGCTAGCCCAGTGTGTTGTGATTGGCTAAACCGCCTCTAGTGCGCATCTAAACGTCCCGCCCCTCACCTCAGCGGCATGTGCTCCGGTTGTATTGTAAACAACGGCGTCATTAATATCGCTTATCAGTTTGAGCCCGATTGAGAAGCAGAGGATATTATTGAAGAGGATCGTGCAGAACCTGTACAAGCACGGCTCTTAATGGTAGGGCTATGTTTTTTGTTTGTTGTTGTCTCATACTTTTAGATATGCTGTTATTTGTAAATGCTACTGCTTATGTTAGCTTTTAATATACGGTTTTATCCTGATTAAAGCTTTAACACAGTACAGCAACTGCACGCGCGTCCATGTATAACGCTTCTCATAGCTATGTGAAAATAAGTGTATAGTTGGAACAGTTCATTGTTGGAGCTGAGCTGAGTATAATCAGGAAAATTGATTTAAAGGTTTAAAAGTGAACTGGGACTATTATACTATTATTTATTATGTCATTAGATTATTATTACTATAACGTTAATGCACATCAGCAACTCACCAGGAACACCAACAATCTCAGACACCTTGGTCCACGCATCATTTTTTTTAATGTCCCTGTATGCAAACAGGGACACGTCATAGATTATTGGGAAACCCGCCACAGCAATAATCAACCTCTCCTCCATTTTGCTTGGGAACTAATGAGGTCGGAACCAAAGTTTACAGGACTGCGTTCTCTGGAATCCTCTAAAGCGGTGGACTTCTATGTTCCAATTGGTTGCCGCCAGATGCCGCGTCATAGCTCATTACCATAAAGTTGACCTGATTTCAACTCTCCTCGACACCCTCAACGTCCAAGTCGCGCTGCGCCGCTGGCTCACATTGAAAATGAATGACTTCCGGCCACTTTGACGCTCTCGACAGCGGCTGTGTGAACGCACGGTAAAGCAGCGCAGCATGGCCTCGCCCCCTTTGCTGCCTTTTCCCGAGGACGGGGGTTTATCTGGGTTTGTGATGTCACGAACCCGGGAAGTAACTCGTTGTAGTCCCTACCAGCCGTTTTTGTAGGCATTAAACCACCAGAATTTTAAAAGACGATATCTCTGTTTGCATTGAACTTTCAGCTTCGTAACTTTGCAGATATTGTTTATGCTCAAACAGCAACATTAGACACTAACTAACACTAAAAAAGTGAAATCGCAATCAACCACCCCTTTAAATGTTTCCATGTTTTATTCAATTTATCCTGATTAATATCTTCATTCGCTTACAAATCTGTAAATTAAGAGGCACATAGGGTCCATTCTGTTTAACATGCATCCTCGGTTCATTCCAGGCTCAAGGATAGCTCTATTCATTACCTGCGTAATTTATTTGCACAGTGCCCCTCATGAGAAGTTCCTCTGACAGTGAGAGCTCTGGCTCAAGGGTTCACGCTCTGAAAGAAACTCAGAGTCTTAATTATTTAGTTAGCAGGGGTCGTAGGTGTTCCGGAGCGAGCGCTGTGTGATACTTTTGGAGCTGACAGAAGCTCAGGTTAAAGGTGTAAACGTGAGCACATGTCTGTTTATTTGTGTTGTGGCAGATGCTAATATGATGTGCTCTCTGTGGATTGTTGGTCAGAGGCTTGTATCTGACATTGGCATCGCTCCAATGACTTTGCAAGTCACTGTGATAAAGGATTTGATCAGATGGTCTTATCAGCATAGAGTACCTCTACCTCACCCATGCTGAAATTGCTTGCAGGGGTTTGGGATTTCCCCAGGTGGTTGACACATGGAGTACAAAATTTATAGATTTATTATAGATTGATTTTAGAAATAAATTATAGATAAAAAAACAGTAGTGTCCTTTTTAAGAAAAAAAAGCTGAATTCTCAGAAGCCATTTCTCCAGTCTTAAGTTTCAGATGATTTTCCTTCAGAAAACATTCTAATATGATGATTTGATGCTCAAGAAACATTTATTGCTTAATATATATAAATATATATATATTTTTGCCTTTATTGTGATAGGACAGATCAGACATGACAGGAAGCAAAATGGGAGAGAGGGGGGCAGGATCGGGAAAGGTCCTCGAGTCAGGATTCGAACATGGGACACCCTGAAGTGCAATGGCACTGCATGTTGGCGCGCTGCCCACAAGGCTATTGGTGCTGACCTTGCTTAATATTTTTGTGGAAATCATAATACTTTAATATCAGAAATCAGAATATATATATATATATATATATATATATATATATATATATATATATGTGTGTAATTAAACAAGAAACAACGGAGCGCCTAATAAAACCCTCTTTTGTGCGGAACTACTTCCTTCCGCCACGGATTCAAAGCTCAAGTTGACAGTTAAACATTACACTTTTAGAGTTAAGTTATTAGTAAGAAATAATGAGGTTATAAGAGAGAAACAATGCAAGACGTGCATCCAAATGAGAGAGAGAGAGACCGTGAAGCTAGACGTTTCTTCTTATATTAACTAACGTACTCTACGATTAGCTCAGTGAATAATCATTTTTTTTAAAACATAGACCCGGCTAGAACAAGCGGAGTGATACAAAATTGTGAAAGGGCATTCCTGTGGGCAATTGATGTCAAAAAGATGTCAAATTGACATCAAATATTGACGTCAAAAAACAGGTCAAAAATGTAAGTCAAATTGACGTCAAAAACTTTGTCAATTTGACATCCACACATGTCCTATTCTAGACCACCAAAATAATGACACAACAGTAAGAAATGTTTTATTTATCAAGATACAATTCCAAAATATAAATGTGAACTGGATTTTTTATCCCCTGAAGGGACTACAGTCAATGTAAATCAAAGGTTAACTCTGCATGAAAAAAAGGCTTAAATTCATAGATGGATTAACAACATATGGTAGATAAATGATGTAGATACACTACCAGTCAAAAGTTTTTTATGTTTTTTAAAGAATTCTCTTCTGCTTACCAAGCCTGCATTTATTTGATCCAAGTACAGCAAAAGCAATAACATTTTGAAATATTTTTACTATTTAAAATAACTGTTTTCTGTTTGAATATATTTTAAATGTAATTTATTCCTGTGATTTCAAATCTGAATGTTTTGCGTCATTACTCCAGTCTTAAGTGGCACATGATCCTTCGGAAATCATTCTAATATTTTAATTTGCTGCTCAAAAAACATTTCTTCTTCTTATTATTATTATTATTATTATTATATTATGTTGAAAACAGCTGAGTTGAATTTTTCCAGCTTTCTTTGATGAATAGAAAGCTCAGAAGATCAGTATTGATCTGAAATAGAAACCTTTTGTAACATTGTCTTTGTCATCACTTTGGATAAATTTTATTCATCCTTGCTAAATAAAAGTATTACTTTCTATAATTTCTTCCCACCCTGCCACCCCCCAATATATGTATATATATATATACTCCAAGTTTTTGAATGGTATAGTGTATATTACAAAATATAATTTTAATTTCAGATAAATGCCAATCTTTAGATCTTTCAATTCATCAAAGAATCCTGAAAAAATGTACTCAACTGTTTTAAATATTGATAATAATAATACATTTTTCTTGAATATCAAATGAGTATATTAGAATGATTTCTGAAGGATCATGTAACACTGAAGACTGGAGTAATGATGCTGAAAATTCAGCTTTGATCACAGGAATAAATTACATTTTAAAATATATTAATATAGAAAGCACTTATTTTAAATAGTAAAATTCTTAAATAGTAGGAATTCTTTAAAAAGCATAAAAAATCTTACTGTTCAAAATTTTTTGACTGGTAGTGTAAATGCTAGCTTATACCTATTCAGAATCAGAACACAGATCAATCACTGTCTGGCCCTTTTGGCGTCCCATACACCCACATCTTTTGGGAGCAGACCGGAGATAATTCTTCATGTATTTTTTAATGTCAGCCTCTGACGATGATGGTTTTGACTGCTGTACAGCTGTCCAGCAAAGATAGAGACTCTTGTATCACTCATTTTAAGTAATTAAAATACAGTATACATATCTATGGCTGTTTTCCTGTTTTCCAGTTTCAAAAAGTCAAATTCAAGTTTGACCCCCCCTTAGCAACACGAAAAAGACAGGGGGAAAAACGAAAAAAATAATAAAAGAATGCTAAAATGCTAAAATATTAAAAAACAAAAACATTTTTCAGTATCACAAAAATAAATTACATTATAGCAATATAGCAATAAGATTTGATTTACGTTTTTGACCTGTTTTTTGACGTCTATGTTTGATGTCAATTTGAT
>NW_015505301.1:761235-767416 GCF_001515645.1 Sinocyclocheilus grahami | reverse complement strand
GAAATCATTCTAATATTTTAATTTGCTGCTCAAAAAACATTTCTTCTTCTTCTTATTATTATTATTATTATATTATGTTGAAAACAGCTGAGTTGAATTTTTCCAGCTTTCTTTGATGAATAGAAAGCTCAGAAGATCAGTATTGATCTGAAATAGAAACCTTTTGTAACATTGTCTTTGTCATCACTTTGGATAAATTTTATTCATCCTTGCTAAATAAAAGTATTACTTTCTATAATTTCTTCCCACCCTGCCACCCCCCAATATATGTATATATATATATACTCCAAGTTTTTGAATGGTATAGTGTATATTACAAAATATAATTTTAATTTCAGATAAATGCCAATCTTTAGATCTTTCAATTCATCAAAGAATCCTGAAAAAATGTACTCAACTGTTTTAAATATTGATAATAATAATACATTTTTCTTGAATATCAAATGAGTATATTAGAATGATTTCTGAAGGATCATGTAACACTGAAGACTGGAGTAATGATGCTGAAAATTCAGCTTTGATCACAGGAATAAATTACATTTTAAAATATATTAATATAGAAAGCACTTATTTTAAATAGTAAAATTCTTAAATAGTAGGAATTCTTTAAAAAGCATAAAAAATCTTACTGTTCAAAATTTTTTGACTGGTAGTGTAAATGCTAGCTTATACCTATTCAGAATCAGAACACAGATCAATCACTGTCTGGCCCTTTTGGCGTCCCATACACCCACATCTGTCGGGAGCAGACCGGACATAATTCTTCATGTATTTTTTTATGTCATCCTCTGACGATGATGGTTTTGACTGCTGTACAGCACCTGAATAAAGATAGAGACTCTTGTATCACTCATTTTAAGTAATTAAAATACAGTATACATATCTATGGCTGTTTTCCAGGACTTAAGTTTCAAAAAGTCAAATTCAAGTTTGACCCCCCCCTTAGCAAGAAGGTCACTGCAGATATTCTTTACAACTTAAAATTATGTGAAGCTAGATTATACAGTAACTTATAAGTACAAGTCAACCTGGCATACAAAAAAGACCACAGGGAGATGCCAAAGGACTGCATATGGCCACTATACGGTAGGGGTGTGCGATATCGTCTGCGATAATATCGTAATTGTTGTTTTAGCGATGTGCAATTTGACATTATCGAGTATTTTGCAAAAACCAAACAAAACACCCCATATTAAGAGACTTACGATTTAGACACTATATTGCCTGTTTTTGCTCCATTTCGCCAACAAAAAATAATTCCAAACAGCTACAGCACTGTTTTTTGCGTCTCTGAGCAACAAGACGATGTTTAGTTCCTGAATGAATCAACCGTTAAATGATTTGGTTCAGTCAAAAAAAAAAGGCTTTATTAAAGGTCAAATTGGCCATAAAAGGTAAAAATCAGTTTAAACTTATTTGTAAAGATTCATTTCTATCACTGATGTGAACTGACCACACAGAATATGAAGAATATCAAAAACTGCAGCTGTCCACGGTAGTCAGATATCAGCACAATAACACACTCGGCAAAAAATTGTCTAATTATTGTTATCGAAAAAATCCCCAAAAATATTGATATAATTTTTTTTTCAATATCGCACACCCCTACTATACGGATCCATTCAGAATCACTAAACACACCAAAATACTAATGAAAAATGAAACCATTCTAAATGTGTGGAAACTCAGCGATCTGAAGGCGGCTCGATGTCATCAGTCAACATCTGGGTCCTCTGTCAGAACAAGCTTTTTGGAGCGTCTGATACCCATACGTACATAAACTTATTTTACATATGTCCAAAACACACTTCTTCTGCGAGCATCCATTATAAAACACTCGCTGTACATTAATTTTGACAGCAATGTGAATATACTGAATTGTTCAAGCAGAAATTCGATGTTTTAGATGTGCCAAGAGCGCACATACACGGTTTGTTTGCACATCAATAAAATGATAAACGCGCGCCTAATGCACGACATACTAGAAAAGTGATCTAGTACCTATCATAACTTGGCAAAGCCGTGTTTTGCCAAAGGCTTTCTTTAGTCCTGTGCTGTCCATGTTCATCATGGCCATCAATCTATTTGTAAGAACTCTGCCACCAGAAAAAAAGACAACCAAGTGAAATTAGTAACCAATATTTGTTTGAACAATATAAAAGTGACCAGAACAGCTGAGCCTTTAAGCAGAGGAGGAATGCCTTACAGTTTTTCTTCATCACTTTGGTGAATTTCCTGAATCATCATTAACATTTGCACAGCTGCGCAGATCGATTGCTGTATGACATCATGAAAAACAATTACAATTTTAAAGTATCCTTTAAAACATTATACAAAAGACATTTAAAATTACTAAATGTTGGAAGTGTATCAAGATTAATTACATTTTGCAATTACATCAGAATCGGCATCGGTAGATCACCATGACAAGAAATCAGTATTCGGTATCGGCTGCAAAAATCCTGATCGGAGCATCCATGATCAAAAAATCTTCATATCGCACACCCCTAATGGGAACCTATTTTTTCTGCTAGAATGCATTTTCTGTTTGTTTGAAGAGATTTGGAGAGTTTGTTTTATGATGTGAAGAAGTGACTAGGTGATGTGAAAGTTGACCCAGAAGTTGAGAATATCAATTCTGATCTGAAAAATGCACCAAAGCAACAGAGAAAAACTGTATTATGGAGTTTCATTGACCTTTTCATCACATTTTCACACAGTCCTCAAGGATTGCACCCCCAATCTTGACTAACTGAGACATCTGAAAACATTTTTAAAAATGGACATTTTCCAACTATCAGGAACACAGAAAGAACAGTATTACTATTGGCCAGGCATAGTTATACTGACCATCAGATTCTTCTTTCCTTCATCAGTCAGTTGCCCTTCCAAATTCTTGAGCTCATGCCTGCTTTTCTTCTCCAGGTGGAACTGAGAGTCTGGGGGCTCACAGTTTTGACCCACTTGGGACAGCGTAGCTCTTATATCAGACAGTAGATAGAGGACCCGTCTTTGGAACTCTGAAAGTCAAAAAATTAAAATAAAATATATATATATATATACACATTTATCCCATTTGCAAAAACACCACTGTCAGTAAGAAAATAAGGAGGTATACTTACTTCCATTATCTAAAGGGAATAGATCACTGCCCTCTCGGTGCTGGTTCCCCCTACATGGACTGTGGGACCAATGATGAGAAGAGCGGGAGAGTACGGGACCGCAGGCGAAAGTCTTCAGATTTACAATGTTCTAGAGTAGATTTGAGAATTTTACAGTTTTTGAAACATTTTCTTAGACACATGAAATTACGGAAGAAATATGCAGAGATCAAACATTCACTCTTATGGTATGTCTGCTGAAAACTACTAAGTTTCTATGTATATTGTAGCAAATAACGTAAATGGCATTGAAATCTGAGAAATTCAAAAAGGCCAGCAGCATCCCTGAAAATTAATGTCTGGCGTTTAACAATTGTCTAACGTAAACAGTTGATACTGCTGAATTGTCTCGTCATGTTTAGCAGCTTACCTCAGCTCACATTAATGCCGCGCAGCTCAGCCTCTGTGAACAGGAAATCCCGCTTTCTTCGATTTGATTGGCTATTTCAAACATTTTGACATTGACGAGCACTTTTGAGCCGCTGCACCAGAGATTGTCTTACTGCCTTTGGCTGCACTGAGCCAGAGCATGCAAAATTAATTATAATTTTTAACTCAAGTTGGCTGCGCAGTCCATTCGTCTGGGCCAATGGAGAGATATAGACTACATACATTAGCTCATTATATTTACGCAATGGGCCGGCCCACAGAGAAGGTGCTCCCGATGGTCAGTCCGCCACTGCTATTAGAGTCATAGAGACGCTAAAAATTAAATTTAGCATTGATATACACTAAGAAACTAGTTTTATAACATTATTACGATTTTTAATGAAATAAGAGTGAAAAGGTATGTTTCTGCTTAATCACAGTTTGAACAAGAGGAAACCGCATTTTCATTTCTGGGATAAATAACGAAAAAAATTAATGGACGCAAAAGTACACGGACCCCCGTGAAGGCAGGGTGATGTTTGTTGCTTAAATTTGAAAATAATCTAAGATGGTGGAGAGATTCAAAAATTTAAACGCGGGGCTCTTATTCCGAACACAAACGGTTAGCATCCCCTTGACATTTCAAAATCATTAACGTTAGCCTTATACCAACATGCTTACGAGTGACATAACATTTCTGTTCACACTGCCACAGTTAGCTTCATGGTATTATAGGCCACAGTATACTGGCGGGAAATTAGAATACACAAAAAAGAACCAAAATTGTGATTGCACAAAGTCATATTTTATTAAAACACGATCTTCTATGTTAAAAGTTACCCAATATAACTTGTTTTGTATTTCATGAGATGTTAACACATTTACTCACCTGATAAAACGTGTCAGAGGACCGCTTTCTCGAAGCTTCGACTTCAGAATGGACCAATTTTCACAGGACAGTGATGACGCGTTTCAACGGTCACCAGGATCGTAATCCTCCAATTTTTTTATATTTTCTTTTTTTTATTTGTGTACAATTATAACACCATATATTTAAAATATATTACATTTGCATCAAAAAATAAATAAATTATATAATATATATATATAATATTATATATATAATAAACGCTATGCAAGGGTGTAATGCAGCGTCTATGGGGTTGACGGTAAATTTGATGTTGTTCTCTCTTCTGACTGCGGTTAGAAGTCTCTCTCTATTTTTTTCCTATTTTTGAAAGTAATAAAAACATTATCGTGGAGTTTTTATTTTGCTATTTGAGCAAATGTGAATGCAAAAAAATATATATATTTGTCGTAGTCTTCCATTCTATGACGACTTCCGCTGCGGAGAAACCCGGAAAGAGCACCATCTACAGGTGTGTTAAACAGCAGAGAATGCTTTCTCATTAAATGGGCATTATGGCTCTACATTTTTCATAATTACAGAAAATTATTGGAAAACACAAACTGAATTTGAGAAAATAAATAAAATGCATCTTTCATAGGGCCTAAAATGTCAGTTTTGTTAAACTTTTAATAACTTTTCAAATAAATTACTGTTAAATTGTTTTATGATTACAATTAATTAGCCATACTTTTTGATTATTATTATTTTTTTTATTTAACTGTTGGAGTCAAGAAAAATTAAAATGGAAAAAAATGAATTTGGAAAAATGTAAATAAAATTGATTTGATAGGGCCATACATTGCATCTTGATCAGTTGAAAAGGAAATCAGAATAATTTTAAAATCTGAAGGGAAGCCTGTTTTTGTTCATCAGACATGAAATGCCAATGATTTTTCACTGTGAAAAATTAGGCCTAATGTAAATTTTACAATAATTAACTGGTAATTGTAGTTGTAATACTGTAAATGGTGGTTTTACAATTATATTGTAGTTATATTATATCAAGCTAACTACAAATTAGTATTACACCATAACTTCACATACATCCTGATTAAACATACTAATCATCGATGTCAATGTGACGTCAATATGACATCAGTTGGACGTTTAAAACTTGATGTTGATTTGACGTATATTGAACGTCAAACATATTGGCCTACATAAATATTAAACCAATTTCAGTGCAGGATAACCTCCTATTTTTACACAATTAACCACCAGAAGAAATTGGCTATAAACCTGAACTTCAAATGATGCTTTACAGCATCTTGATCAAATCTTGACTAATTTTTGACATCAAGGTAGCCTGAGGGGAAATCCATAGGCTATTTATTTGTGTTAATCGCGAGTAAAACATATGCTTATTTATTTTGTTAAGTTCAAAGTTTAATGTTTTTGTTGTTGTTGTTTTTTTCGATTAATAATAATGAACCATAAGCATGCATTTAAAGTAAGGGGAAAATCCAAAAACCTTACATTTATTTGTGTTACAACACAGGTACATCAGTCTTATTCAGTGGCGTAGCAAGTCAGCCCCGGGCCCATATGCAAAAAATGTGTACGTTTGATTTTTCGGAAATAAATAAAGTTACCTGTTTTATTTAGGGTAGGCTATAGGCTAATGCTTGGAAATGTTGTTTAAAGTTTTCAAGTCCATTCATTATTTGTAGCACGCAAGCCACCCAATAATCGCAGCTTTGTGCTTTGTTACTACAAAGTCTCAGCCTTCTGTCAATTTTAA
>NW_015505301.1:740128-761148 GCF_001515645.1 Sinocyclocheilus grahami | reverse complement strand
ATCAGAACAACTTAATACAAACGAATGTCTCATGAATCGATCAATCAAAGTTTTTAAAAAAGTCAAAAAAATGACGGATGCCACAGACTTTTTTTTTTTGGAGGAGGAGTAGGCCTATGGGTGGAATTTTCACATTATATAACATGATTTCATTATCTTAATTTTAACTTTATTCTTAAAATATTGTGACATTAATTTTATTTATTTTGTTATTTTTTAAACATGGCACAAAAATGCTGCCGTATAGGCTACTGAATGCAAACACAATTTTGGCACATCAGCCCAAAAAACAAACAAACAAACAAAAAAATTATAATAAAATAAAAAACAAACAAAAAAAGTCAAAGATAGTGAGGGGATATTTGAATTATTTGTTAATAAACTAATGTTTTCTGAGTCAATGTTGACTATCCATCCTCATTGGACGTGCCTTTAGAGAGAAATGCATCTTTACGGATTACATAATGCAATTTTCGATTTGAATTATTTCGTTTTAAAACAGTAATTTAAAGCATTCTATAAATATATTTATCATGTCGGTGAAGCGTTCCTGCTCAAGACCAAGACGACAGAAAGCGCATCCTGTTTGTTTTCCTTATTTTACAAAACCACAAGGTTTTGTTGATATTGTGAGTGCACACAAATACAAGTAGACCCTTTGCAGTTCCGAATGATGTATACTCTTACCTTTATGAGCAAAAATGACGGCGTATTTTTAAGTTTCCGCTGTTATTAAAAACAAATTCAAGTGATTGCGCTGGCGCCTCCATGTCCTGCAGAGCGTGCTTTAGCTTCCACTCTCCGCACAAACGATTGGATTTTCGCCTAACAGCGCTCATTTATCTTGGTTAAATGTTTAAATTAATACTGTGAAATGCATAAAGTGTTTTATGTCTGTTTATTTTAGACAAGTCATGTTGGTTTGAGAAGGCTAAATTGATCAAACATAATGCTCAACTCACTGCCTCTGCCGCTTGGTTGTTCCTTTAAAAAACAAAAAACTTGAATTTAACAAACATAAAATTGCCCCCAAACTGCCCGGGCCCATATGCACCTGCATACCCTGCATAACCAGACGCTAAGCCACTGATCTTATTTGTTCTTATCTGTTCATAAAAGGTTTATGTTTAATATAAGCGACTTTGTCATTGTAGCATTGTTGATGTTGTGTGTGTGTGGCTACACTCCAGAGGGTGCTGCAGTACCCTCAGCACCCCTACTTCCCGCGGTAATGTGCGCAAACACCGAGTTGTTCATGTTTGAACAGACACATACACACAGAATTATGTCAATAGTACCCGGCTCGACGATCATTCTCGTAAACGCAGTCGGTTATGTTTTAAATGAATGTAAACAACTGAGAAACACATCCGATTTCTATCATTATACTGGATCCGTGCAGTCAGATTTAAAGGGACAGCAGCCTATAAATACGTACTGCTGAATATGTCACTAATGTTAATCAAACAACAAAACAGCTATAACAAAGATTAATCTAAATTTTATTCATACAGTGAACACTATGCAGTGTTATTTTACACTTAATTATTACATTTCTGTATCTGAATACTACTGTTTATTTTATCTATGCTTGTAAATTGTGTATTTCTTTTTTTCTTTCTTTTTCTTTCTTTTTTTTTTGACTGTTCACTTGCCTTTAATCATGTTTGAATTTTCTCAGACTATAGTTTTTGCTGTGGTATATGAAGAAGTACTTAAAGTGTATGGAAAGCAAATTTACAATGATATAAAATTAGTGTCATTAATATTTTTTTTGTATGTTCACACTGATGTTAAAATTACATTTTCTGATTCGTGACATTACTTTTTATGTAATGCTAAAACACTGCTGGTCACTTTTAGAAGTTGTAGTGATTCTTTCTTTTCCAAGAAAGAATGTGAAACAAATTGGTTATATAATTTTTAAATATTTTTAAATATAATTTAAATTGATTTTACACACTTTAAGCAATATCGTATCGCATATCAAATATCGCATTTATTTAAAAAGGTATCGCATATCGCATTTTTCTTCAGTATCGCACAGCCCTACTGTATATCAGCATGGCTGTGATTCGGCCATAGGTAATCACAGCGTGCTGATATACAGCCATATCGCATGCATGGATACGAGTGTGATATTTTTATACAACAGTTCGATGGCACAAGTGTGCAAATAAAAATGAGACAAGAACGGAGAAAACCCTCTTTTGTGCAGAACTACTTCCTTCCGCCACGGATTCAAATCTCAGTTTTACAGTTTAACAGCTGAGCCCAAGCCTCTGTTACCAATTCGAAAACGTCACTTTAGAACTAGTAACAAAGGAATGTTGAGTCACTCCATTAAAAGCTTATTGTATTATGTAGAGTATTATGAGAGAGATATCACCTGAGTGAGTCTATTACCTGCATCAGATACCAGCATTCATTCTTCAGGTCGATCTTATATCATTATAACAAAATCAGTTTGAATGTCCACTGAGGAAAGCGATATCATTGTGTTTGTCCTTTTAACAGTCAAGAGGATTTCCCATGACAGCGCTAGTCAATGCATTTGTTGGTTGCATCCCTATGGTTGCATCTTATAAGGCTGTGTAACGTAATAATAATGTCCTTGTTTCAGTCCCTTTCAATATAAAAGTCCTTGCGACTCACTCATAGACAGTCGTAAAAGAGCAACCTTTTCTTCTCTTAAGATAAAATTATAACCACTAACTGTCCCTTTCTCAATTTCAAATGCGGCATATTAGTTATATAAAATATTATTTATTGAACAATAATATATAAAAGAACAACAATAGCCATTATAAAAGTATAATAAGTTTGTACAATAAGAAATAACAAGCAAACAATTCCGTCAAAAGTAGAAAAGCAGCACTCTAGTTAGTACAGGATTTAATTATATAAAAATAAAAAGATATGAAACTTAACTTTGCCCTAAAGCCAAATCGATTTGCTCTGGAACAAGTAATAGACTAATAAGACCAAAGATTGCCCATTTAATATAACCAAAATAAATTATAGCTTGTGTAACATCTTCTGCACAAGAGCCAGAAGCAAATTCCCAAAGGACTGGCTGAGATAAAGCTGTTCTCGGCAGGTAAATGAACGCTGGGTGTTCGCTGTTGGCCTGGAGCTCACATCTCTGAAAATGTCTAAACAAGTTGTCAAATAGGCACCATCTTTACATATAAATCACATATTTGAGGTCTAAACAACTACATTCTCAGCTAAAAATCTATTAAAGGGGTCATCGGATGCAAAATTCACTTTTACATGCTGTTTGAACATTTTGGCAGTGTTTGTACACATCCACCCTATAATAATAAAAATCCACCCAGTGGTTTTTATTTAGTCCCTAAAAATAATATCCTCTTTTTCAAATCAGGCCATTCTCAGCTTCTTGGCTGTGTGATGTCACACAGACCCAGGCCCCTCTCACGATTGTTGATTGACACTGGTGTTTTACCTTAGACCAAAATGACTCCTAAGCGATTGAGGTTTTTTGCTGTTGGATGTAATAATGAACATAGCAGTCGTCATTTACTCCCAACATCATGAAGATGCAGAGGATTACCTTTGTTTTTGAAGAGAATGTGCTCCTGATCTACCTAAATGCGTCTATGTTCGCGCAGATCATTCGTGATCCAGCCTCACTTTCAGAAGAAGTGAGTATAAGGTTCTTTTATGAATCTTTGCAAATCGCCTTTTTCTAATCATGTGCCAGTTAGCAAGTTTTACCAGAAAGACTCAGGAAGTGATAAGATTTGAAATAATTTATTTTACAAAACCAAGACATAAAAAACAGAATTCTTTGGCGTTGGCCCCATTCGTAGCTTGAATCTGTAGGTTGAAGACTCCGTTATTACTGCCGAGATGAAGGCAGGGGCGGAGCCTACCCCCCTGCATGGGCCAATCTGGTGGTGGTGAGGAGGATGGAGGGGAACGTCAATGTCAGTTTCTGCAAACACAAGGAAGGGTGAGTACAGAGTTTATATATTTCTCGTGTCGAGTGACGATTGGCTAGATCTTATTGGAATGCGTGACATAGCATTAAGTCGTCTTAGTAGAACTTGCATTAAAGCTTCCATTTCCGTGGCTAAGGTAAACAGTCTCATGAGAACGGCTGGTCACCCACGGAAGGGAGGAGGCGGGGTCAGCAGAGCTCATTAGCATTTAAAGAGACATGCACTAAAACGGCTTGCTGTGTGCAGAGCTGTTTTTGGCAAGGTAAAAAGGGTGTTGTTTTACACTACCATTGATAAATTGTAACCAAAGTATGTTATAGACTTTTCATTAAGACCCTAAAGAATCATATCAACTTGTGGAAAATTGGCATCCGATGACCCCTTTAAAACTACATTCCATGACACAATTAAAATAATAATATTGTAAAATTATAATTGGTTCGTTCGTCTGCCATTGACAAATGCTGTCAGTATAGATCCGACAACAAGTGAAGTGATACAAACGGTTAAATGGTTAGAGTGCTGATACTACTGGAATATCGTACCGCTGGAAAAGGCTGTCAGCCAGTCAGATTCGGGAATATATATCGGGGGAAAAAACAACTCTTCATTTATATCCAGAGTTCTGTCATGAAACTCTAGATGGTGCAGTCCTATAGGTCTAACTCAATCTGACAATAATGACATCATCACATGGCACAGCTGATTGGTTCCAATGAGCGCTGCTCAGCATTCAAAAACTTGGCTTGTGCTTGCTGTAGCAGTTGCAGCATGCTTCAGAAACCCTCCACCTTCCCCAGCTCCACCTGTGTAGATCTGCTACTGGGTGATTCATGTATGCTATATATGGGGGTTATTCCATATATGTGACCCGTGCTGACAAAATGAGTCAAAATGTGCATGGGCTAATTTTAAGCTATAGGCAAAAAAGTTAAAAATCTCGATAAATCTACACATATGAACAGAATTACAGTGTTTAAGTGTTCATGCAAACATAATCTGTTATGTCTTAAATGAATGTTTGGGGAACTGTTAGGGGAAAACTTTGGATGCGTAATATAATATCAGATCTATGCATTACAGTAATATACAGTATAGGCTGTCTGTCTCATTAATGTTAATCAAATAATAAAAGAAAAGAGGGAATCACTCGCTGTTCTTGATTTAACTGCTTTTGTAGTTTTAATAATCAATTTAATTGTAATGAACACACAAAAGGGATTTTTATATTTGATTGTTTTTCTTTGAATGCTATTGTTTAGATGTAACATGGAAAAGATAATGCATTATTTGTGAAATTAAAAATAACTAATTTTTGAAAATTTGATCATTGTCACTCATTTTGCTAGTACTGGTCACATATGTTATATTTGCAGCAGCAGTATTTCTTACATGCTCACAGCAGCATGTTGTAGATGTATTGGTGTGATGAGTGGGGGCGGGGCCGAGAGCCGTGGGAACGGAGCGAGGCCGGTGGAGTAATTGATAATGAGCGACACCTGCACCACTCACCGGTCTCGAGTCTCACGGAGGAGCTCCGGAAGGATAAAAGGGAGGAGTGATGACAGTGTCGGACGAGAGAGGACCAGGCCTGGAGTTTATTTTGTGTTTTGGTTTTGTTTGTGCGCGACAGTCGTCCGCGAGGGGCTGTCGCGCTATTTTGTGTTTGTTTATTTTATTAAATTTTTGTTTAAACGTTCGCCGGTTCCCGCCTCCTTCTTCCCGACCTACAAACGTTACAATTGGCAATAGCAAGTATCGGTACTTGCTCTGCCACAGCAGCAGTGTAGCAGATCTATTCCGCCAAGACCAAACACATTAACATTGCCATGTACATTACCATGCCAAACCCTCCAAGAGTTATGTACTGTATATATTATGAAAGGAAAACAGGATAGGAAACGACATGACGTGCCAAGTATGGTGACCCATACTTGGAATTTGTGCTCTGCATTTAACCCATCCAAGTGCAAACACACAGCAGTGAGTAGATCTTGCAATATCAGAGTAGAGATCTTGCAATATCAGAATTAGGTTTATGACATCTAATGCTGAATTAAAATCCATTAAAGGGCATTTTGCAATTGCTTCAGGTTTCCGACCAGGAACCAGGCCCTCTTTCAGTGTGAATAATTGCAGGCATTACTTCCCTTTCCTGTCCTTAAGCCCTTTGAAAATATCCAATTAGGGCTCATTATCAGGGCGATGGCTGATGATCTTATGCGCCGAACATGCAGAACATTCTAGAATAATGAGCACAGATGCGGCTGTAGATTAGGGCCGTGACACCGTGGTTTGATGTCGCTGCATTGTGGGAACGTGCCTTTATCAGCTCTAACACCAAGACCAAACACATTAACATTGCCATGTACATTACCATGCCAAACCCTCCAAGAGTTATGTACTGTATATATTATGAAAGGAAAACAGGATAGGAAACGACATGACGTGCCAAGTATGGTGACCCATACTTGGAATTTGTGCTCTGCATTTAACCCATCCAAGTGCAAACACACAGCAGTGAGTAGATCTTGCAATATCAGAGTAGAGATCTTGCAATATCAGAATTAGGTTTATGACATCTAATGCTGAATTAAAATCCATTAAAGGGCATTTTGCAATTGCTTCAGGTTTCCGACCAGGAACCAGGCCCTCTTTCAGTGTGAATAATTGCAGGCATTACTTCCCTTTCCTGTCCTTAAGCCCTTTGAAAATGTTCCAATTAGGGATCATTATCAGGGCGATGGCTGATGATCTTATGCGCCGAACATGCAGAACATTCTAGAATAATGAGCACAGATGCGGCTGAAGATTAGGGCCGTGACACCGTGGTTTGATGTCGCTGCATTGTGGGAACGTGCCTTTATCAGCTCTAACAAGCCTTCTAATAAGATTACTCATTAGACATGAGGAGATGAGTGAATGTGGTACAAAGCAACAGCCCGGCTTATCAGTATGTGTGATGAAGATGCTGAAAAAGGCAGACTGTATTACACAGACTCTGGTGGAGGTGCAACTGTCTGTGTGCTCTGATGTCTCTGCACTAGTTTGGATTTTTTTGCTTATGAAGTTTGGATTTTGAGTTACAATGAGTAGGTTGATTTTCACATTATACATGAGCTTGATGTGTACTTTACATAGTTGAAGTCCCAATTCGTTCATATTTAATGTTCATATTCCAATATGAATTCAAGTAGAATTGTTAACATTTTACCATCTTATACTATTTTGATAGCGTATGTGCTCAGTCATGTAAGTAATGTAATTAATTTTTTTAATCAGTTGACAGGTATTTTATTAAATAATATTAGATCAGTCTGACCTTAGTTTTTAATGGATATTATGAATATAAGCAGCTAGTGTACAACACTTGAAGACAAAACAGTTTTTAACAAAAAGTAGTGTTTAGGTGTGAGATTCATCTTCGATTTAATGTTCAATCTCAATAAGAAATCATGGAAAACTTGAGGATTTGGGTAAGCTTGATAGTATCACTTTACTTAAGTGTTATTTTAGTATTATTTACTATTACAGTATTTATTAAAATTGTCAACAGTTTTTTAATACACTGCTCAAAATTGTATTAAAATTAAATTAAAGGAACACTTTGAAAACATCAGATCTCAATGGGGAAAAATATCATGCTGGATATCTATACTGATATGGACTGGGTAATGGGTAATGTGTTAGGAATGAAAGGATGCCACATTGTTTGATGTAAATGAAAATGATCAACCTACAGAGGGCTGAATTCAAAGACTGAAATCAAAGTGAAAAAATGATGCAGCAGGCCAGTCCATTTTGCTGAAATTTCATTGCAGCAAATCAAAATGGTACTCGGTAGTTTGTATGGCCCCCACATGCTTGTATGCATGCTTCTAATGCCGAGTTCACACTGCACGATTTTAGCCCGATTTTTCACTCGTCGACCGGTTTTGCGAAATCGCCGAGAAATGCCTGAAATCGGAGGCAAATCTGTGCTCATTCACGCGAGTGACAATTACGCAGTGTGAGTCATCAAAGACGGATCTGAGGGAATCACCGACACGTCGCAGACGCCCACAAAAATATTTGGAGCTGTCGGCGATTCACAATCACGCTGTGAGCAATGATTTCTGACTTAAAACTACATCAGCGATGACCTACAGCCAATGAGAGACCAAGATACAGGGCAGAGGGAAGTTCGGGGAGGAGTTATAGACCAGATTATCAGTATTTTAATAGATATATGAACAATTATATCATACAGAACCAAGCACAAACTTTTGCTTGCCCAGCCACAACATCAGCATAACAGTTACTGCAAAATTATTTACCTCCATCTCTCTTTGCAGAACACCCAATCCCTGTTCCCTGCATCTCCCTCCTGCATAATCTGTTTTTCTTTTTCTCCTTGTAGCTGGAAATCAGCTCACAGACAATTTGCGGGCTATATATATATATATATATATATATATATATATATATATATATATATATATATATATATATATATATATATATATATATTTTTTTTTAAATAATTCCAGTCTTATTCGAGAACTCCGGTCTGACGCACACGGGTTCTCGCATTATTTCCTTATCACTTCTGGCGTGTGTTTTGTTGTAAAACGTAGTTTGCGGACTAGACAGAGTTGTCGGCGATTCTTCCTATTGTAAAGTCATGCAGTGTGTAACCTCCTGTCGCCGATCCATCATGCAATTTGAACATGAGTAACTGCCTGTCTCCTGGAATCTCCTCCATGCTCTTGAGACTGTGCTGGGAGACACAGCAAACCTTCTGGCAATGGCACGGATTGATGTGCCATCCTGGAGGAGTTGGACTGCCTGTGCAACTTCTGTAGGGTTCAGGTATTGCCTCATGCTACCTGTAGTGACACTGACCCGAGCCAAATGCAAAACTATTGAAAAATGGTCAGAAAAGATGAGTAGGGAAAACATGTCAGTGGCCTCCACCTGTAAAACCATTCCTGTTTTGGGGGTTGTCTCATTGTTGCCCGTCTAGTGCACCTGTTGTTAATTTCATTAACACCAAAGCAGCTGAAACTGATTAACAACCCCCTCTGCTACTTAACTGACCAGATCAATATCCCAGGTGTTTGATGCTATACTCTGATTAAAAAGTGTTCCTTTAATTTTTTTGAGCAGTGTATTTTCAGTTTTCATTTTACATTCAGTTTTAGTAATTTATGTGCTTTTGTCATTTTTAGTAGTTTTTTTTTTTTCAATTTTGCATTTAGCTTTATTTTTATTTCAGTTTTAGTTTTTGCAATTTAAGCACTTCAAAAAAATGAAATGTTGCCTGAAATTCATAAGTTTAAGTTAATTTGTTTAAGCTTTTCATCCAATATTTGTATATTATTTTATTTAAACTTTGTTTCAATTACTAAAAAAATATATTTTTTAATAGTTTTACTTAACAATATAAAAAAAACAGCTTCTTAAATGTTCTTTTAGACTGTACATTGCTAGTTTCAGCTTCAGACGTCATGCCCATGGACTGACTTCCTGGCCAGAATAAACTGCTGTATGTGCCAGACTGTTTGATGTCTAGTCAAAGGTCTGGCTATGTGAGACTAGCACATTGCTGACAGCTGAGAAGTTTTCAGAAGATGCTTCCTCACACCCATCAATGCGTCATCCATTCACTATGACACACCCGAGCTGGAGAAGTTCTTTCAAAGCCTTGAGCAAAGCCTTCATCAGATTCATAATCCTTGAACGCACCCTCAGCACAAGTCTCATTGTTGCCCGTCTAGTGCACCTGTTGTTAATTTCATTAACACCAAAGCAGCTGAAACTGATTAACAACCCCCTCTGCTACTTAACTGACCAGATCAATATCCCAGGTGTTTGATGCTATACTCTGATTAAAAAGTGTTCCTTTAATTTTTTTGAGCAGTGTATTTTCAGTTTTCATTTTACATTCAGTTTTAGTAATTTATGTGCTTTTGTCATTTTTAGTAGTTTTTTTTTTTTCAATTTTGCATTTAGCTTTATTTTTATTTCAGTTTTAGTTTTTGCAATTTAAGCACTTCAAAAAAATGAAATGTTGCCTGAAATTCATAAGTTTAAGTTAATTTGTTTAAGCTTTTCATCCAATATTTGTATATTATTTTATTTAAACTTTGTTTCAATTACTAAAAAAATATATTTTTTAATAGTTTTACTTAACAATATAAAAAAAACAGCTTCTTAAATGTTCTTTTAGACTGTACATTGCTAGTTTCAGCTTCAGACGTCATGCCCATGGACTGACTTCCTGGCCAGAATAAACTGCTGTATGTGCCAGACTGTTTGATGTCTAGTCAAAGGTCTGGCTATGTGAGACTAGCACATTGCTGACAGCTGAGAAGTTTTCAGAAGATGCTTCCTCACACCCATCAATGCGTCATCCATTCACTATGACACACCCGAGCTGGAGAAGTTCTTTCAAAGCCTTGAGCAAAGCCTTCATCAGATTCATAATCCTTGAACGCACCCTCAGCACAACACAAACACATTCAAAGGCAAACACCTCCTCCCTGTTGCCACTGGTAAATCATGCATCTCAAACCAAGAAATGCCATCGGCAAGACTGAGAAGTGAAGTGTACTATTTCTTGTCTCGACTGCATTTGAACTATTTTAACAGAGCTCGAAGAAGTGTTGGTAAACTTTGTGCAACATTGTGTGACTCTAGAAGATTAAGTGAAATGTTCTTGAAGAGTCCTTTAAATATAAACCATGCTTATTTTTGTACTGTCAGTAAGCACGTTGCTTTTCTCTGAGGTAATGTTGTTTGTCACGGCTGTGGAAACATTTTGAATCATGGATGAAAATATCTTATTTAAATTCACGTCCCTTCTAGCTTAATTTATTAAAGCGCATGTAATCACAAAACAATATCAACGTTCATTCATTCTAATTGCAGTATGGTGATAGCTTAGTCATATCCATAATTATCCCATTATCCCGTACTGGATGAAATGATTTGTAAGTAAAACTGGTTAAAAAAAACAAATTTTTATATGACTTTTTTCTCTGTAAATCAGTGGTCCTCAGCCCTTTTTAACTACAACTCCTACTGTTTTCAACAATGATTTTTTATTTTTTTCCATCAACAATGCCTCATGATTTTTACAGTTTTTTGTGATTGATTGGATAAGGATTAATGACCAATTCTCGCTATTACCTATGCTTGTTTATTACTTAAAAAGCACATATTAATGTCTTATTCTGCATGACCATATTTTAGATCCCTGAACCCTACCCAATACCTAAACTTAAAGGGATAGTTCACCCAAAAATGAAAATTATGTCATTAATTACTATTATTATCCAAACCCGCAAGACCTTCATTCATCTTCGGAACACAAATTAACATATTTTTGATTAAATCTGAGAGCTCATCAGTGGTTCAAACATAATGTTATGAAGCTACAAGAATACCTTTTGTCAGGGTCAGAAAGCTCTCGGATTTCATCAAAATATCTTAATTTGAGCTCCGAAGATGAACGAAGATGTCTTACGGGTTTGGAACGACATGAGTGTGAGTGATTAATGACAGAATTTTCATTTTTGGGTGAACTATCCCTTTAACAACTACTTTTAACTATTATTAAGCAGCAAATTAGGAGTTTATTGAGGCAGAAGTTGTAGTTAATAGTGAGAATTGCTCCCCAAACTAAAGTGTGACCAAAATATTTTTTACTTATACAATTTCTACCTGATAAATTAATTTAGAGTTTGGCATACTTAGAAACATTTATTTTAATTATAACAATTCCCATGAAGTTAGAAGATTGTTATTAATTTACATGACCTTTCTAGAAGTCTAGAAATCACACTTTAAAAAAAAATCTTCCTGGTTTTTCATAGAGAAAAAAAAAACAGTTGTTGAGGGGGTGAATTAAAATATGAAACATCTTAATTTTTTGTTGTTTTGATGTATTTGACTCTTTGTTTTGTCCTATTTTACATAATTTTGGGACACCCTTGGACGTTTCCGGACCCCTGGTTGAGAACCATTACTAAATCATTTAAGGATAACAAAGTACTAGGTAAAGAAAAATGTATAATTAACAGTGTAAAAACATACCAAACTGTACACAAAATATGAGTATTAAGATTTATTTTAAGTTTCCAGTGCCCAACTGTTCTTTGGTGTTTGTCATTAGTGTGACAATAGAGACAGTCAGCGTTAACTCTCATCTCCATTTCTCCCTAAAGCCAGGCACTGCAGTAATTTCAAATCATTTCATTTTCAGATAACAGTAACTACATTACCTTAGTGTCATCCTCCTTTCTTCGTTTCCTCCTCCTCTTGAGTTTGTTAATTTTGGTAATGAGTTTTGTCGTCTTCTTCCGCAGATAACTGAGCTCCACAACATTAAGAACATTACTCGAATGCCACGAGAGACCAAGAAACACGCAGTGGCAATTATTTTCTGCGATGAGACGTCAAAGACATTTGCCTGTGAGTCAGGTAAGCACTGTCTCCAACTCTGAGAAAAGTCTATGTTGTAGTGCTGGATTGTATCCAAAATGGCTTAATTTATTCTATATTTCAAGATGTGCAAGTACTGATTTTCACATATCAGGACTATTAGTTTATTCTTTGATTTATTCCTTTTATACCTTAAAACTAAAGAAGGCACTGCAAAGTGTTCAGGTTATTACGCTAGTAAGTGTTAGAAGAGCCCACTGGGATGCAGAGAATATATATTTTTTAAATTGTGTCATAGATTGTGTCATAGAGAATGAATATAGCCAAAGGCAACAGGCGGATCAGCAGTTAGAAAACAAAACAACAAGTGAAAGACTTAACACACAAACACGTTTGAAATATGAATGAGATACTTTACTCACCATTAGCTTGGCAGCAGAAGGCGTCTATTCCCATGTGTTTTCTTTCCTCTCACACTGTGAATCTTGTAGTGGAAAGATGGCAATGTCAAAACTGATCAAAGCATTTTTGCAGGAAAAAAAAAAACTACACTCAGAATACAAACATGAATAAGCACTAACTTGGTTGCGAAACAGTTGCAGTTTTAGGTGAGCAATGAGCATTAATGTTCAGTTCTGGGATTTACCACATTTGTCATTTTACTGGGCTAAATAAAGCATGATTAACCCTAATTAAGTGTAAAAATGTGTTGATCTACCATGTAATGTGTACCATTCAAAGGTTTTTTTGAAAGAAATTGATGTTTCTACTGTACACTGACCACTTTAAGGTAAGTGGTTGTAAAGAATTTATTTTAGCTACATTTAATTAAAAAAATTTTTTAAAGTTAGTCAACTAAATTTGTTTATTTAAATGTAGCTAAAATAAATTGATTGCAACCACTTACCTTAAAACAATTTTGTAAATTAAATGAATAATTTGTTTCAGTGTATGCAGCAAGAACCCATTCAACTGATCAAAAGTGTAAGGAAAGAAGTAATATATGTTACAAAAGATGCGCCTATTTTGAACTTTTTATTCATCAAATAATCTTGAAAAACAATTATTACGATTTCCACAAAACATTAAGCAGCATTCCACTTTGATAATAAGTTTATCAAAAAAAAACTTTTTTCTGAGCATAAAATTAGCATATTATGGTATCTGTAGAATCATGTGTCACTGATGAAAATGTTAAAATAGAAATGTTATTTTAAATTGTAATAAAATTTTACAATATTCGTTTTTACTGTATTTTCGATCAAATAAATGCAGCCTTGGAAAATTCTTATCAGACCCAAAACTTTTGTGTAGCTCATGGATATGTATGAATGAATAAATATAAATGGATAAATATGCTTCATCTGCTTTTGTGCATAATATTTCAGACCCAGAACCTGCATCTAGTTTAACATGGCACTAACTGCACAGATAAAATGCTGAATCATGAATATTATAAATTGAGTCATTCACCAGCATAAAAACATCTCCTTTTTATGTAAATAGCCTTATTTAAATATATTTATAATTTATAATGAGCTGAATTTGCAAAACTCAGCGCTGTTGAATGGAATGTATGTTGAAAAAGAGACATTTGAATACATTTTCTAGTAATGATAGCAGCAGTTATTTACTTATTTGGAATTGAATGTAACCAGGCATACAGTATATCCATGGTGCAGTGTAGATGAGCAGCCTTTCTGCTTTTAAACAACAGGCAATTCAAGTGTCTGGATTGTGCAATAAAAAATGATGTCAAACTACACTCTCTAAAATAAAGTTTCCAAAAGGGGGTTTTCACAGAACATGGGGTATCCAAACCTGTTCCTGGAGAGCCCCTGACTACGTTTACATGGACATCAGTAATCTAATTATTTACCTTATTCTAAATAAGACAATATTATGATTAAGGTGTTTACATGAGTTGATTTTAGAATATTCCTTTCATGTTTTACCGTTTTACATGTTATAGTACATAGTTTGATTAATGGCACACAACATTACGTCACCACGCGACGCTATCCGACATCCCCTCTGGAATTTCACGTATAAACATATAGTTCGTCTTCGTTATGATGCCATATACAGTTTTGGGTGTTTCATTTTTAATTTACTGAAAGCTTCAAGTGCAGTTAATTATATGTCATGCTATACGTGCAAACAGACAATGGCATTGTTGAAGCCATTCTTTTGTTTGCCGTCAAACGGTTGACCACTGCCGTGTGTATCCTGTCGCAAAATACAGCGAAAAGTCCTACACGACGGTAATAATGTGATTAAGGTGTTTACATGTCTTTACTGCACTTCAGTAATGTGACTAAAATAGGAATACTCCACATGTCTTAATTAGATTAGTGTTTACTTCGATTATGACTTTAGCCGGATTAAGGTAATCAAAACTCTGTTAATCTGCAGGACGTTGGCCCTCCAGGAGAAGAATTGGATACGCTGTCATAGAAGAACTATTTTGGGTTCACAATGAACCTTTCAGTAAAAAAACAAACAATAAATAAATAACCTAAAATAACCCCTTTTTATTTTATTTTTTTAGTTTAACGAGTTAAAAATATTTAACGCAGTTAACGCAGGGGCAGGGCTAGGGTTGACCACTTCACTCACAACTGTTGCCTCTGTCTCTTTTTTTTTTCTTGACAAGAAGTGCATTTATTTAGTTGCAAAACATCTTTATGACCACATCAAAAGGGAGACGTTTCAGACGCTCTCCAACTTCCCTTCAGCGACAGGCGTGAGTCAAACGAGTGTGGAAAGGGTACTAGTCTCGCAGCGTGTGATCTTCAATTGCACGCACAAAGGCGCCGGCGCACACTGTAGCCTATATCATTTCATATCAAAGCGAGAAATAAACTACGTGCATGCAATGTCATGGTCAGTTAAGTCATAAAGTTACCAAAAAGGCGATTAAAGCTGCCTTAAAACTGTGTATACATGTAATATGTTATATATGAGTAACACTTAAGAACATGTCTCTGAAATGGTTTTCAGAACTGTGCTGGAGCAGCCCAGCACTGACTCCTTCATCTTACACACCTGATTCAACTCCTCAGTTCATTAGTAGAGACAAAGGTGGTCCGAAAAGGTAAAGAGAGTTGAGAGAAAATACGATGCATGTGAGATCCACATCACGTTCAGCAGCGGCAGCTCTTAAAGTGTTAGTTCACCCAAAAATGAAAATTCTGTCATCAATTACTCACTCTCATGTCATTCCAAATCCGTAAGACCTTCGTTCATCTTCGGAACACAAATTAAGATATTTTTGATTAAATCCGAGAACTTTCTGACCCTCCATAGGTCCAGAAACATAGCAAGGACATTGGTAAAATAGTCTATGCACTTACATGAAGCGGAAGCAAGTGCATGCGTCGTGATACTCTTTCCACAATGGCAGACGGAATGAGGAGGAGAAGAATTGTCGAATAAAGTGGTTATTTTTGTTTTCTTTGCACACAAAAAGTATTCTTGTAGCTTCGTAAAATTACGGTTGAACCTCTGATGTCACATGGACTATTTTACCAATGTCCTTGTTTCTGGAGCTGGGAACATTGCAGTTGGGTTGGCGTCTATGGAGGGCCAGAGAGCTCTCGCATTTAATAAAAAATATTTTAATTTGTGTTCCGAAGATGAACGAAGGTCTTACGGGTTTGGAACAAAATGAGGGTGAGTAATTAATGACTACATTTTTGGGTGAACTAATCCTTTAAAGCAATAGCAGGCAAAGTAACCTAATAACCCAGCTACGGTGATGTCTGTTAATCAAAGAACAAAAGAAAAAAAAGGAAATCAATAACTTAGACTTATGGATTAATTTATATTTAATTTAGTATTTAGTGTTTTATAACTTTATTCAATTTCTGTATATTTCCTATACTTGCTGAAGGGCATGCACAGGTATAAATATGACATTTATTATAATGGGTTTATGTGAAGATTGTTTTAAGTTCGTTTAAATTAGAAGTTATTTTTTAAAGTCTAATAAATGTTAAAATTGTTAGCTCTCAATTAAGGATGCACGATATTATCGGACCAATTTCGGAATCGGCTGAAAATGACTTTAAATGTAAATATCGGCATCGGCCCGATATGAAAAATTATGCCGATATGTCTTGCCGATAAGAGGAATACATTAACTCACATGTGCTCAGGGTGTGCTAGCGATTAGATCACGTCAGCATTGTGGTTACATTTACATTTAGACATTTAGCAGACACTTTTATCCAATAAAAATCATATAATTTTTTTAAAATCATATAATAAGTAAAAAGAAAACATAAAATAGAAAAAGAATAGAGCAAGCTAGTGTTAGAGGCCTTTTTTGCTTTTGTTAATTGTATTAATAAAAAAAAACCCAGATAGAATACAAAAGATTTATTCAGTTTTCAATGATTTGCTTCATTCTTGAAGCAAAGTTTTGCCTGATACACAAATAATATTTAGACTGTGTTTCTGATTAAATAAAGCAGTAATTGATGCCATAAAACCATGAGTATGTTTTGATTTAAAGGTCAGAAGCTATAGTTTACATCAAAAAATCACAAACATGACACTTAAATTAAATCATTTTATATATACTGATTTATTCATTAATGTTTAATGTTATATTTTTTAAACAAATTATGATGCTCTAAAAGATTTTCAGAATTTGTACAACTCTTTTGCTTTAGACCATTTACAAATGTTAAATCATAAAATAAAATGTCAAGGTTACCACTGCATATTTCTGATAAAAAATGCAGTGATTAATATATAGTTTATTTATAGTTATTTTCAAGTCTTCAATGTACTGTCATTATAAAATAACTTTTATTATTGTTTATTTAATTCTAACAAATAAGTTCTTGTTAAAAACGAACCAAAATTTTAAATAATTATATATCGGTATCGGCATAGGCTATCGGCCAAAATGAGTTGAAAATGATCAGCATATCGGATATTGAAAAAAATCCAATATCGTGCATCCCTACTCTCAATTATACTGTAAAGTCAATGGTTAAATATTAGGGAGAAAAACAATTTTATAGAGACATCAGAAAGTATTGGTATCAGTGATACTGGCCTTCAGTCATAAAAAAGATGCTGTTAAACAAATATAAAAAATATAATGTCTTTATGTTGTTTGTACGTTAATTTGAAGATTGAAGGTAAAATTATTGTGATATAAAAGTATATTTACAAACTTAAATGTTAGGTGGGATTAATCACGATTAATTTCAGAATAAAAATGTGCGATTAATTCAATTCAATTCAAGTTTGCAGTTTGCAATGCAAATCGTTGCAAAGCAGCTTTACAGAAGTTTCTACATTATATTTAGTAATAGCTTATCAGTGGTGACTATGACAAATTGATGTACATATGGCAGAAATGTACGGTAAAAATCAAGCAATTAGTTAATGTCATGTAATCAAACAGACGGTGAACACTATTAACAGCAATGATTATATGTTGCGATCAAACTTATAGCAAATTTTTTTATTTTTGTATGTTGTCTGAGGGTTGGCATCATCTGAGGGGTTGGCTTCATCTCTTCTCAGGTGTTCGGTCATCTCAGGTCTTTGTAAGGGATGGATCCAGACTGAAGCTTGTGTAGTTCCTAGTTGGGTAGAAACAGAGAAGGAAATAGAGAAAAATTAGCGTAGCTGCTGTTCCAACTAAGCAAAAAATTATCTGTTCAACTCAAGCAAAAGAATGTTAATGTACATTTGATCAGATGTAACTGAAGTATAAGGTTATGAGATGCATTGTGTGAATGCTTGGCTAAAGAGATGTCTTTAATCTAGATTTTAAACAGAGAGTGTGTGTCTGAACCCCGTACGTTATCAGGAAGGCTATTCCAGAGTTTGGGAGCCAAATGTGAAAAAGCTCTACCTCCTTTAGTGGACTTTGCTATCCTAGGAACTACCAAGAGTCCAGAGTTTTGCAACTTAGGGAGCGTGATGGATTGTAGCGTGGTAGAAGACTAGTTAGGTACACAGGAGCTAAACTATTTAGGGCCTTATAGGTAAGTAATACTATTCTTTAACTGATACGGAACTTAATAGGTAGCCAGTGCAGAGAATGTAAAATTGGGGTAATATGATCATGTTTTCTTGATCTGGTAAGGACTCTGGCTGCTGCATTTTGGACTACCTCCAAAACAGTAGATTCTGTGTACTGTTTTTTGGTCCAATAAGTAATATCTCTGTCTTATCCAAATGTAATTAATTTATTTTATTTCGATTAGTAGTTTAGTATAGTTTATTTTAATTAGATTAATTATTTAATCTTTTTAATCGATTGACAGCACTAAAAAAAAAACCTGTAGTGCAATTGAAAAGTTCCATTGATGTTAAAGGTTCTTCATGGAACCATAGATTCCAGTAAAGAACACTTAGGAGTGTACTCTCAAGACAATGCATAATATTTTGTACAAGATGGCAAAATCGTAAGATATCAATATGCCGTTGCTTGGGTGGTTAGGTAAGGCTCTCCCCCTATTATAGTTATGATAATGAAAAGGTTTAAAGTTCCACATCCTGCACATTCTACAACATATAGCAGTATTTTGTGGATGTATTTGCACCATTACCTCACTTTCATAATTACTTTAGTGAAATGGCTGCTAAAACAAGTCCAATAACAGCAGGTTTAATTCATTTTTAGTGATTTCCACCGACAATAATGTGTGCAAAAATGGTCACAAACATATTATTAAAACTCTTTTGACCATAAGAAGCGCTGAATGTCCTTCTCCTTCAAATTTCCTGTCAAGCTGAATTCCCAGGTAGGAAACAAGAGAAGAGAGAGGGAGGAAAGGCGAAGAAATGGAGGAGACGGGAAGGAGAGGCAGTGGAGTGGCTATGCACGGGGAGAGCGGGACGGTGGACCCGCTGGGATATCATTAGCACCTCTGGGGTCTTCCGCACTGCCAGGGGGAGGCGAGGAATGTTCTCCTGAATCCATTTACCACAATAACCTCCCCACCCCCAGCTCTCCTTCACTCCCTTCAGAGGCAGGATATTAATGGGAAATGGGTAGAGCGGGCATAGGGCATAAATGAAGAGCTGAGCGAGATATGGCCATACACTGAGGGTTTAAAAAGTATACGTGCCTTGAGGCTGTTTAAATGAAGAAGTCTTCAGCAGTATCTGTGACACGTTCAAAGACTTTTCTGTGCTGGATTGTTACTAATGTGTCCTGCTGCATTAGATCACCTTGTTGTCCTTGTGGGAGTAAATCACCTTTGAGTCAATGTGGACCTCGGGCAAATATGTGTGTGTGTGTGTGTGTGTGTGTAAACTCTGCTTGTGGCTCTTTTAATTTTGGCACAAGTACATGTCCACGAGCCACCCCCTCTCGAACTTCCCCTTTCTCACAAACTCCGGCCATATGGAGCTTGTGTCCCTCACATGTCCGCCACATGTAGGAACTGTCCTCCCTTGATCCTTCACTTTCACTTCCTCACCTCCCTCTGAGTCTGTCGGGTTACGCCTGTGCTGCTATGACCCTTTTCTTCTCTCTCGCGCTCTCCCTCATTATTACAATAATCGTGTCTATGAGGGCTGCAACTTAAAGCAGATTTAAATGATTTATTTATTAAGATTTCGCATTTTGTTCAATGCTTCAAGCAATTTGCAAATTCAATTTATTAATTAATATCTAATAATAACACTTTACATTTTGCACCAAAAAATTATCAGCCCTAAAATAATATAAAAATAATATGCTGTTCAAAAGTTTGAGGCACAGTTTGTTTTAAATAAATAAATAATTTTATTCAGCAAAGATGCATTAAATTTATCAAGTGACTGAAAAGACTTGTACATTTTTAAGTTTTTTTCTTTTGAACTTTCTATTCATCAAATTATAAAAAAAAATATTCGGTGCCGCTCACGACGACCGGCTGTCGATCACTGCATCGGAGGGAGAGCTCGCTGCAGAGGAAGATTCGGCTGCACTGCCGCCCTCTGGGACGGTGGCAAGGCCTGAATTGTATCCAGAGATGTCATCTATGCTTTCCTGGGCCGCCGACAGGGTAGGGCTCAAGTGGAAACCTCCACCGCGTCCCGGGCCCTCGACGTTGGACGATTAGTTTCTCGGGGTTGCTTGCGCTGGTTCTCAGCACCCCGCCTCAGTGCCTTTCTTCCCGGAGGTGCATGAGGAGCTCACCAGGTCATGGACGGCACCTTTTACTGCCAAAAACCGACCTGCTGGTTCCCCCTCCCTCACCACCCTCGACGGTGGTGCAGCAAGGGGGTATACAAGGTCCCCTCGGAGGAGCGGTCGGTTGCGATGCAACTGTGTCCTAATACTGCCTCCACCCGGCAGGGCGAATCATACCTCCCCTCCCGGGTCTGTAGTTACTCGCCTGACCTGTCCGGCGATGCTTGTACGGCCTGTGGAGAAGCTGCTTCCACCTTACACGCTACGGCGTTACTGCAGGCTCATCAGGCCAAGGCACTGAGGGACCTGCACGAGGGAGGTCTTGATCCGGAAGTTCTGAAAGAGCTCCGAACCGCTACTGACCTTGCGCTCCGACCGACGAATGTCACCAAGAATTCTCTGGGTCGTGCGATGTCCACACTTGTGGTCCAGGAGCACCATCTCTGGCTGTGTCTGGTTGATATGAGGGA
>NW_015505301.1:730401-738525 GCF_001515645.1 Sinocyclocheilus grahami | reverse complement strand
CATGAGTATGTTTTGATTTAAAGGTCAGAAGCTATAGTTTACATCAAAAAATCACAAACATGACACTTAAATTAAATCATTTTATATATACTGATTTATTCATTAATGTTTAATGTTATATTTTTTAAACAAATTATGATGCTCTAAAAGATTTTCAGAATTTGTACAACTCTTTTGCTTTAGACCATTTACAAATGTTAAATCATAAAATAAAATGTCAAGGTTACCACTGCATATTTCTGATAAAAAATGCAGTGATTAATATATAGTTTATTTATAGTTATTTTCAAGTCTTCAATGTACTGTCATTATAAAATAACTTTTATTATTGTTTATTTAATTCTAACAAATAAGTTCTTGTTAAAAACGAACCAAAATTTTAAATAATTATATATCGGTATCGGCATAGGCTATCGGCCAAAATGAGTTGAAAATGATCAGCATATCGGATATTGAAAAAAATCCAATATCGTGCATCCCTACTCTCAATTATACTGTAAAGTCAATGGTTAAATATTAGGGAGAAAAACAATTTTATAGAGACATCAGAAAGTATTGGTATCAGTGATACTGGCCTTCAGTCATAAAAAAGATGCTGTTAAACAAATATAAAAAATATAATGTCTTTATGTTGTTTGTACGTTAATTTGAAGATTGAAGGTAAAATTATTGTGATATAAAAGTATATTTACAAACTTAAATGTTAGGTGGGATTAATCACGATTAATTTCAGAATAAAAATGTGCGATTAATTCAATTCAATTCAAGTTTGCAGTTTGCAATGCAAATCGTTGCAAAGCAGCTTTACAGAAGTTTCTACATTATATTTAGTAATAGCTTATCAGTGGTGACTATGACAAATTGATGTACATATGGCAGAAATGTACGGTAAAAATCAAGCAATTAGTTAATGTCATGTAATCAAACAGACGGTGAACACTATTAACAGCAATGATTATATGTTGCGATCAAACTTATAGCAAATTTTTTTATTTTTGTATGTTGTCTGAGGGTTGGCATCATCTGAGGGGTTGGCTTCATCTCTTCTCAGGTGTTCGGTCATCTCAGGTCTTTGTAAGGGATGGATCCAGACTGAAGCTTGTGTAGTTCCTAGTTGGGTAGAAACAGAGAAGGAAATAGAGAAAAATTAGCGTAGCTGCTGTTCCAACTAAGCAAAAAATTATCTGTTCAACTCAAGCAAAAGAATGTTAATGTACATTTGATCAGATGTAACTGAAGTATAAGGTTATGAGATGCATTGTGTGAATGCTTGGCTAAAGAGATGTCTTTAATCTAGATTTTAAACAGAGAGTGTGTGTCTGAACCCCGTACGTTATCAGGAAGGCTATTCCAGAGTTTGGGAGCCAAATGTGAAAAAGCTCTACCTCCTTTAGTGGACTTTGCTATCCTAGGAACTACCAAGAGTCCAGAGTTTTGCAACTTAGGGAGCGTGATGGATTGTAGCGTGGTAGAAGACTAGTTAGGTACACAGGAGCTAAACTATTTAGGGCCTTATAGGTAAGTAATACTATTCTTTAACTGATACGGAACTTAATAGGTAGCCAGTGCAGAGAATGTAAAATTGGGGTAATATGATCATGTTTTCTTGATCTGGTAAGGACTCTGGCTGCTGCATTTTGGACTACCTCCAAAACAGTAGATTCTGTGTACTGTTTTTTGGTCCAATAAGTAATATCTCTGTCTTATCCAAATGTAATTAATTTATTTTATTTCGATTAGTAGTTTAGTATAGTTTATTTTAATTAGATTAATTATTTAATCTTTTTAATCGATTGACAGCACTAAAAAAAAAACCTGTAGTGCAATTGAAAAGTTCCATTGATGTTAAAGGTTCTTCATGGAACCATAGATTCCAGTAAAGAACACTTAGGAGTGTACTCTCAAGACAATGCATAATATTTTGTACAAGATGGCAAAATCGTAAGATATCAATATGCCGTTGCTTGGGTGGTTAGGTAAGGCTCTCCCCCTATTATAGTTATGATAATGAAAAGGTTTAAAGTTCCACATCCTGCACATTCTACAACATATAGCAGTATTTTGTGGATGTATTTGCACCATTACCTCACTTTCATAATTACTTTAGTGAAATGGCTGCTAAAACAAGTCCAATAACAGCAGGTTTAATTCATTTTTAGTGATTTCCACCGACAATAATGTGTGCAAAAATGGTCACAAACATATTATTAAAACTCTTTTGACCATAAGAAGCGCTGAATGTCCTTCTCCTTCAAATTTCCTGTCAAGCTGAATTCCCAGGTAGGAAACAAGAGAAGAGAGAGGGAGGAAAGGCGAAGAAATGGAGGAGACGGGAAGGAGAGGCAGTGGAGTGGCTATGCACGGGGAGAGCGGGACGGTGGACCCGCTGGGATATCATTAGCACCTCTGGGGTCTTCCGCACTGCCAGGGGGAGGCGAGGAATGTTCTCCTGAATCCATTTACCACAATAACCTCCCCACCCCCAGCTCTCCTTCACTCCCTTCAGAGGCAGGATATTAATGGGAAATGGGTAGAGCGGGCATAGGGCATAAATGAAGAGCTGAGCGAGATATGGCCATACACTGAGGGTTTAAAAAGTATACGTGCCTTGAGGCTGTTTAAATGAAGAAGTCTTCAGCAGTATCTGTGACACGTTCAAAGACTTTTCTGTGCTGGATTGTTACTAATGTGTCCTGCTGCATTAGATCACCTTGTTGTCCTTGTGGGAGTAAATCACCTTTGAGTCAATGTGGACCTCGGGCAAATATGTGTGTGTGTGTGTGTGTGTGTGTAAACTCTGCTTGTGGCTCTTTTAATTTTGGCACAAGTACATGTCCACGAGCCACCCCCTCTCGAACTTCCCCTTTCTCACAAACTCCGGCCATATGGAGCTTGTGTCCCTCACATGTCCGCCACATGTAGGAACTGACCTCCCTTGATCCTTCACTTTCACTTCCTCACCTCCCTCTGAGTCTGTCGGGTTACGCCTGTGCTGCTATGACCCTTTTCTTCTCTCTCGCGCTCTCCCTCATTATTACAATAATCGTGTCTATGAGGGCTGCAACTTAAAGCAGATTTAAATGATTTATTTATTAAGATTTCGCATTTTGTTCAATGCTTCAAGCAATTTGCAAATTCAATTTATTAATTAATATCTAATAATAACACTTTACATTTTGCACCAAAAAATTATCAGCCCTAAAATAATATAAAAATAATATGCTGTTCAAAAGTTTGAGGCACAGTTTGTTTTAAATAAATAAATAATTTTATTCAGCAAAGATGCATTAAATTTATCAAGTGACTGAAAAGACTTGTACATTTTTAAGTTTTTTTCTTTTGAACTTTCTATTCATCAAATTATAAAAAAAAATAGTATAATGGTTTCCACAAAAATATTATGTAGCCCAATTGTTTTCAACATTGATAATAATAATAAAGGTTTCTTGAGTAATGGCTGCTGAAAATTCAGCTTTCCTATCACAATTATATTTTAGAATTTAAAACAGTTATTTTAAATTGTAATAATAATTGACAATTTTTTTGTTGTATTGCATATTTTACTGTAGTTTTGATCAAATAAATGCTGCCTTGGTGAGAGACTTTTTTCAAAAACATAAAAAATCTTAGTGACCCAAACTTTTGAATGGTAGATTTTCATAATATAAAAATTCAGCAGAGTATTGCATTCGCAATGCCAGGCAATGCATAAACTGAAAAAAAGTATTCCTTGTAATATAAAACATTTTGGATAAAACGTCTGGCAAATGCATAAATGTAAATGTTCATTTAAAACCTACATTTGTTGTTTAAATTAATATTGCTTTGATCCAAATAAAAGCTCTTTTATTTCTATTAAATACTTGAGCTTGCTTGCTTTTAGGATGCTCTGCTTTGCCAAATGAAAATGCTTGCCTTTGAAGAATAAAGCGGTAAACTGTAATTAAATAATTTTTCCCCCTTCCATGTAAATGCATTTTTCACTGTTCTTTAAAGTGGCTGCACTGACGTGGTCCTCCAAGCAGGGCCCACAGATCCTACTAATCAATAATGAAATTCATTGTCAATTATTTCCATTACCGATTTGTTGTTGCAGCCCTAATCTATTTCATCCATCCTGACCCATTTTCTTGCTCCTAACTATTTATCATGTAGTTCTTCTCATTTCCTGTGCTCTGAGTGAACCATTAACCATGTGAAGATGTTGTGCTGTAAAGTGCTGTGATTCCACCGGGCATCTTTGTGTTTGTGCACATAGCTGCCTGAGCACTTGAGAGTTTGCCATGCTGATGAAGTATTTGTTTATCCAATTTTCCACTCAGTGGGCCCAAAAGTGTGTGTGAATTTAGACACACTTAAAGGTCACCGTCTCAGGAGAGAGGCCATGCAAAAAAAGAAAAAAATCCAGCAAAAAGCTTGTATAGAATAATGGGGAAATGTGCACAATGATTTGAGAGTTTAATAAGTTTGATAAAGAGAATTCAAGGCATTATGTTTTTTCCCAGCTTTTGGATCTGTGTGCATGATTTACACAGTATTATGAGTGAAATTATTTGATAAGGGTCTATTGTACTATTTTAAAAAATTCATTTGGCACATTGAATTGAATATTTTGAATGGTGCCTGCTCACATTACTCAAGTAGGCAAAATTAAAATGTCAACAGCCATACAGTGTTCATTTTAAGCTTCAATTACTACAGCTGAAATATACTTAGGGCAACATCAAGCAGACAGCCATTGTTATTCAAACAAGCTCAGCTGAAAACGCAAACTTGACGAGGTCACGAATCTGCTAACAACTACTTGGCACGTAATTAGACCAATCTAATCTCATAATGTTGAGCTTTCAAACCCATGTCACATGCACAAGCGGTGTCGACCGAGCTCATTTTGTAGTTGGCGTATAGTCATAATTTGTGCTCCCTTTCCTTTGTGTCATTGTGCTAAACTGCATTAGGTGTTTCAGAGTGGATGTTGATTTGTGAGGTTTACTCATTAGAATGATGCTCTTCGGAGTCTGCTGTAGATTAGCCCAGAGCTTTTGAAGAATAGAGTAAAAATGGAGTGCCAAAAAAAAAAAGCTAAACTCCTACAGAATGCTATTTGTGTTGTTCTTTTGTGTGCATACGGGGGCCAGAATATCTATTGCTACACCTGCCAATGATGAGCAAACTGAGAAAGTGTGCCTCCCTAAATACTAAATAATTACTGCCTATTAAACTCTGCATTATTTATATTTCTGAAACTGTAAATATATAACATTAACTTTATGTAAAATATCACATCAGATCATATGTACTTTACTATATATATATATATATATATATATATATATATATATCATATTTTTCATATTTCAATTAGCTTATATTTTACATTATCAGTTTTCATTTTAATTATTTTATTTTATTTCAGTTTTAGTAATTTTAGTACTTCAACTTGAAACTTTTTATATTTCAGCAGTATTTTAAGTCTTTCATTTAATATTTATATTTGATTTTATTTCAGCTTTTTCTGAATACTTTCCGTACCCACTGTATATATATATATATATATTTCAGTTATATGTATTATAATTTATATTTATATAATTTATTTATATTAAATATTTAAAATAGTGTGTGTGTGTGTGTGTGTGTGTGTGTGTGTGTGTGTATGTCACATAGATGGCACAAAATGTAATCCTACACATTTAATGAATATATGATTGTCCACACTATTCTAAATTTTGTCATTTCATCTGAACATCAACATTTGTCAGTCAAAACCGTTTTGAGGTTAATTGATCTAATTGTGTGTCTCTGGAAACAAAGCAAAATAAATCAGAACAAAATAAAACAAAACAGAACAGAACAGAACAGAACAAAACAAAACACTAACAACAAACAAAATAAAAAACAAAAACTAACAAACAAACAAAATAAAAAACTAAAAAACAAACAAAATACAAAACTAAAACTAACAAACAAACAAAACAAATAGTGATCTATGACATTGTATTATGTTGAATATTAAAGTTTTTTGTATCTATTTGTTAATGAGGGGTTTGTGGACACATTTATGTTTTCATATTTGTGGAGTAATTATAATTAAAATGATATTTATTCTGAGGTGAAAATATAAAACGTTGACCCCCAGAACTGGCACAGAAGGCCCCAAGTGGCATGTTGTTACTAGTGTTACTATGTTTCATTTTAATACTTATTGCAATTCATAGGGCTATTATTCAGTAAGTAGAATAATTGATTTAGCATTTTACATTAATAAAACTGTAAAAAATATATAAATATTATTCAAATTAATATCAGCTTATACATTTTATAAAAGTTTAGCCAGGGGGGCTTCTTGCCCCAGGTACCTCAGTTGCTTATTTGAATAATTTAACTTTTTGATTTAATGACCTGATTCAGCAAATGTTTCTATTTATTTCCCATATGTTAATAACATATAGTCTGATGTATCGTCATCCTGCACATGCTTAGCTTATATCTAAATAATGTTCACAGTGTTCTTAAGCGGGGCATCGTCCCCCATCTTACCCTATATAGTGTGATTGTAATAAATAGTAAAGTTCACATAAAAATGAATCTACTGTCACCGTTTCCCCTCATGCTGTTGCAAACCTGTATGGCTTTCTTTCCTCCATCATTGCACTTCCTAAAAATGGTCAGTAGTTCTGCTTTCTTTAGGTGACAGCCAGGTTTTACTCACATTTGGCACTCGGCGAGTATTTTTAGACACTGTGTCCACACCTATGAACTTGACTGTCTATCTGCCTGTCCGTCTGTCACTTCTATATGTCTGTCTGTCCATCTTTGTGTCTGACTACTGGCTGCTTAGTTTTAAAGCAGAAAGCATTCAACATATTCTCAGAAAGGCTGAGGTGGTCGATGACTAGAAAAAATAACGTTCATCAACTAAATGCTAAATAAAGTGCTAAATCTGTAAATGGGCTTTCCTCCTGCTTGTTGCAGTCTCTTCATCAGCTGTTCCTGTATGTTTGCATATAAAAATGATGCTGTGCATGTGTGTGTCCACAGAGCTGGAGGCCGAGGAGTGGTGGAAGTTATTGTGTTTGGAGTGTCTGGGCAGCAGACTTAATGACATCAGCCTGGGAGAACCGGACTTGTTAGCAGCAGGGGTGCAGAGGGAACAGAACGGTCAGTATCCAATTAGAGCCCGGCTTTTTGCGTGATTTTTCCTCTTGTACTCCCTAAATGATTCTATTACAGGGTCCAAATGTGTTTGTTAAACACAGTCCCTCCAGGTCTGTTCTCATGTTTATAAATGATCTGCTCAGGCCAAGGTTCTTTACTAAGCGCTAATGGGCACCGCCGTGCATCAGAGCATCAGCCCATAATGAAGCTTGTCATAGAGATGGATGAGATTATGGCGCAGAAGAAAAGCAGGATGAATGCTTGTGGAACCTCTGCGAGAAAACGCTTAAGAGAATGGGCGAGAATCTTTAGTGAATGCAATCCGTTTCTTTCTGGAATGAATGAAGCAATGTGTGGCCAAACGGCTAAATTAAAGCACTGGGTCTAAAAGGGTTTCACTTCAGGACTCTTCACATCAGGTGACAACCCAAAACAGTACCAGGATTGTTCACTGTACAATAAACAACAACGAAAAAAAAAAAAAAAAAACATTAAATTATTAGTATAAATAGTATTAATTTGCATTTGCTGTTGGTGTCTGGCCTATTCAATTTTATATTAAATAAAGACTATAAGAACAATCTTGAAGCATTATTGAATTTAAATATATTATATTATAGTTTATTAGACATATATATTATATATTATCTTGTCACGTTATTTGCATGTTGTTATTGCAAATAGTTAAAACAACAAATGTATTTCTTTTTATAATATCAAATTAGAAATGTTATTTTATTTTATTCCAACAAACCCCCAGGCTGCAGTAGGCTTGCCGCGATAGACGGTGATACTGGTGATACCGGTGTTAAGCCGCAACACCGGTTACGTCACTTGCCCACCGACCCCCACCGTCGTTTTGATTTTTTATAGTAATAAAAATCATTTAGTTCAGTAAAAGAACAGACGCTACAATTAATCAATGCTCAATGCAGCGTGCCGAACGACAGTCGCATCACAGATCAG
>NW_015505301.1:700693-730206 GCF_001515645.1 Sinocyclocheilus grahami | reverse complement strand
GTTTTGCTAATAAACGTCAAACGTTTCTTATTTATTTGGTTATATATTATACATGTTTACTTAGCCTATTTCCAGTTTTGTATACCTATTTAAACTTTATGTAAGTTATTTGTTATTTTATATTAGGCATAGCCTGCCCTATAGCATGGTGTATTTTTATTTGTTTTGTTAATAAAAGTTCTATGTTTTATATATAGGCTAAAGTGAGTTTGACGTTGTGTTTTGTTGTTGCATTCAAGCAATTCAAGCCGAATTGCTGCTAATTCGAAAGTGAAAGTAAAAGGCGCACGACGCTTTTAAGCTATTTAAAAGAGAAGGAAAGCGAGGAAAAGAGGGAACGCCCCGCCCCCACGGTGATACCGGTATTACCAGTGTTGTCACATATCGATTAACCGGTGGGAAAATTTCCTCACCGTCACAACCCTAGTCTGCAGTGCTTATGACTTTTTATTCCAGAGAGATTTTATATTGAATATAATGTTTTCTGTGACTATAAAAACAGTCCCCACACGTTGAGAACCATTGCTTTAAGGCATCTGCATCTCCTCCCAGATCAGACTGTTTCAGTCTGAGATGGCCTGAGTTGTGTCTGTGTTTATGTGAGTGTTTTTTTAAACATAATTCAGAAAAATCAATACCAGTTCATCTCCAAGTGCTGCCGAAGCATTCAAGCATTAAGCTGCGGCAGACACCGTATAGAGTGATCATCAAATTTTTTTCACTCAAATGACAGGCAAATATTGATTTGTTTTCATAATGAGAGCGCAATGTGTATATGATTATATCAGCTGGAGGTCAGCAAAATGATCGTTTCTCCACTGTTCGACAGCTGAGGAATAACGAGCAGAGAGTTTGCCATTTGCGCTTCAATTAGACCCCTCTTAACGGCGGGCTGCGATAATTAAATCAGAGTTAATTTTCACAATCCCTAAAATAGCCCCCACATTACATTGCCTCTTCCTCCGGAGAGACACATAGCTTATTTTGAAGCATTAGGTATAATTAGGCACTATTAATTTGGATTATGAAGTGCACCCTTGTCTTTTTGGAGCTAATTGTGATGGTGTGGTTACTCCAGTCGTGGTTGGCTCAACTGCGGCTCTATGGCAACAATCTGTTGACCTTTGTGCACTGCAAGAGCCGCATCTGCAAGAAGAGAAAATAGTCAGTTGGAAAAATTATAATCATGTTAGATGGCACTGTTGAGATGTGCTCGAGATTCCCAGCCGTACCCTTTAATTCTCTGTCATCTTTAGGCAGAGCAGAATCTTTCAGCTGCTCAAATAAAAGCTGTTTGAGATGTCTGTAAATATGACAGCTAAATGGACTATACCGCCACGGTGGTTGCCCTTTTTTTAAGCAAATTTAATTATTATTAAAAGAAATGTCGATCAAACAACAGTCTGCAACATTTTCATATCTGTTAAAGAAACTATTTACCCTGTTATGAATTTTCTTTAACATAAAACATTGGTAATTTCTGTCAGTGTAAGCTGCTATTGTTGCTGAACCTTTTTGAGTTATTTACTTCATTTAGAAAGCAGGATGGCAAAACTGAATGGTTACTATAATAGTAACCATTCAGTTTTGTCATCCTGCTTTCTTAAAAGAATTAATTATTAGAGTTTTTATTATTTAAAAAGTCACTTTTGCAAAAATACTGTACATTTTTTACAGCCTGACCCCTTCAGCTTCATGGCTCCAATCTGATATATAAAAGCTACTTTTAGTGATCGAATCAATTTGCCAATGGAAAAAACTACTGTCTACTATATACTATCTACTACCGATCAATTTTTTTCCCCCTCCATTTAAATATTTGTAAAGATATCACATGTACAGATGTAAAATAAATTGTGTTGTGAACACAATTTCAATAAATATTTAATGCATCATAAATAATATAATATTATATCATTAAATTTTTAATTAATTAAATATTATATCATTATTATTTTCATTAATAGCTAAAATGAAATATTTGTACATTTTATTTTATTACAAATACAGTCACATTCTCAAGAGTTTTTCTTTGTTCAAAGCTTTCTGCATCTGAAGAGATCAAATTAAGTTTTTAATTTTAATTTATACAATGGTTTCAAGTATTTTTATTTTATTATTTTATTTTATTTTATTTTAACCCAATCTGTGATACTTACTTTAGCATTATTGAGATACAATTATAATTTTATTAATATTTTGAATGCATTTTTTTTTTTTTTTTTTTTTATGTTAAAGTTTTGGTCTGTTTGTTGTGTGTTTTTGTCTTTTTTTATACATTTCTATATAGTTTTATTAGCTTTTAGTTCAGTTTTAGTTATTTTAGTACATCTAGTTTAACTAATTAAAATGAGGAATGATGAGAACTTTATTCAATTTCTGTATATTTTCTACTTGCTGAAGGGCACAGGTAGCTAAATATGACATTTATTACATATAAAAATGCTGTAAACTTACTGTATTTAGCATATGTCAATCACTGAAATGATCACATATACAATATCAATTAAAAGTATGGGGTCGGTAAAGTTTTTTTCAAAGTCTCTTATACTCACCAAGCAGTGTTGGGGGTAATGCATTACAAATAACGCGAGTTACATAATCAGATTACTTTTTTCAAGTAACTAGTAAAGTAACGCATTACTTTTTTAATTTACAAGAAAATATCTGAGTTACTTTTTCAAAAAAGTGACGCCAGTTACTTTGTTTTCCCATTTATTGACTGACAAGTCTCCTGTCCCCCCATATTGGGAGAAATCAGAAGTGCAGAGGCGTTGTGTGCGCTGTGAGAACATGATGTTACTGTAGTTCTAGACTAAATGTGAATGTGCATTAATTCATCCCACTCACAAAAAACAGATTTAGTATTCATCAAAATGAATTAAAACGGTGAAATGCAAACTCAGAATATGACGCAAACCTGCAATCATTAAATATGTTAAATAACACAAATGTATCTAATCCCATTTTATTAACCAATGTCTTTGCTGCTGACCTCTGATGATCCAGTTCAACCATACTAATAAGCAAAAGTGACTTTAGATAAACTAACAATTGTGCTTCTTTGTTTTAATTGCTGAAGAGTGTTTCTTCTCCTGCGTTCTACTGTACAGACGTGAATTTACTTTTCCTTCAGCCTGAGGTTTATTCATTACACTTTTTGGTGTGAAAGGGCTTTTACATTTGCTATAAATAGACCTTCTTATATTAAAAACAATCAAGCCTTGCTCATATTTAAAAAGTAATGCGAAAGTAATGCGAAAGTAATGCAAAAGTAATGTAACGCATTACTTTCCATAAAAAGTAACTAAGTATCGTAATTCGTTTTTTTTAGGGAGTAGCGCAATATTGTAATGCATTACTTTTAAAAGTAACTTTCCCCAACACTGTCACCAAGGCTGCATTTATTTGATCAAAAACAGTAATATTGTGAAATATAATTACAATCTAAAACTCTTTTCTATTTGGATCAATTTTAAAATGTAATTTAAATGAGGATTTTTTGTTTTAGTTAACTATAGTACTTATGACTTGTACATTAATTTTTTTATTCCAGAAAGATTTCATGTTTACTTGATGCCGACCCCAAATCTGGACATCTACGGAGAGTGCACAATGCAGATCACCCACGAGAACATCTACCTTTGGGACATCCATAATGCCAGAGTCAAGCTGGTCATGTGGCCGCTCAACTCCCTGAGGAGATACGGCAGAGACTCGACCTGGTTCACATTTGAGTCTGGAAGGTGTGTGAACGACATTCGATTCTAGTTGGGAGTGCTTTTGTCTGACAAGATGTTTTCATCATAAATCAAATAGTACTGATTCTGCTGCTCTGGATATTGATTCGCTGATTCATGATTGTGCTCAACATTTAACATATGCTTTCCCTTGCAGGCTGCCCTTAAAGCCTACTCTTACTGTTCAGCCTATTACGACAAGAACATGAGTGTACTGAAAACTAATAGAAGCTATAATTGCTTAACGGATGTGTGTGTGTGTCTGTGTGTGTGTTGTGCTCTTACAGGATGTGTGATACAGGGGAGGGTTTGTTCACGTTCCAGACCAGAGAAGGCGAGATGATCTATCAGAGAGTTCACTCTGCCACACTGTCCATCGCTGAGCAACATGAACGCATGATGATGGAGATGGAGAAGAGCTCACAGGTATAGTAAAAGTAGACGTCCCATAATTCTACAGGGTACACCGGAGAGAAAGGCATTTCTAAATTAGTATTTTATAACATGGTATTGTATGTATTATTCCGTAGTGTTAGTGCAATCATATTTCACAAATGAGTCTCCATTGAAGTGTTCAAAATGGAGGGCGTTTCCTGGAACACCCATAAAGACAACTTGAGGGGTTCCATTTATTAAGTTATTTTATTTATCTATATAATTTTATAGAATGAATGACATTACATTCTTTTTTAGTCAATTCAGTTTTCATTAGTGATTCAAAGTTGATTTTCCATAAAAATTCTAAACATGTTTTGTAAGGTGATACAAATCTTTATTAATTTATGATTTTTAATATACTTAAATTGCTATAATAATAATAATAATAATCACTTCTATCATTTAACTATTGATTTTAATCACCTTAAACAAAACAAAAAATCATAAGCAAGGTTTAGGTCTCAAAACAGACTACCATGCAAAATTTGGGGATCAGTTAGATTTTTATTTATTTTATTGTTTTGGAAAAAAAATTAAGACTATTAAGCAAGGATGCATTGAATTGATCAAAAAATAACAGTAAAGTCATTTGTAATGTTATATTACATTTCTGTTTTAAATAAATGCTGTCCTTTTTAACTTTTTATATATCCAAAAAAAGTATTATATTAATTTATTAAGGCTATCCCAAAAATATTAATCAACACAACTGTTTTCAACATTGATAATAATAAGAAATGTTTCTTGAGCACCAAATCAGCATATTAGCATGATTTCTGTAGGGTCATGTGATGCTGGAGACTGGAGAAATGATGCTGAAAATTCAGCTTTGCATCACAGGAATAAATTACATTTTAAAATTGATCCAAATAGAAAAGAGTTTTAAATTGTAATTATATTTCACAATATTACGGTTTTTGATCAAATAAATGCAGCCTTGGTGAGTATAAGAGACTTTGAAAGTTTACCGACCCCATACTTTTGAATGATATTGTATATGTGATAATTTCAGTGACTGACATATGCTAAATACAGTGAGTTTACAGCATTTGTATATGTAATAAATGTCATATTTAGCTACCTGTGCCCTTCAGCAAGTAGAAAATATACAGCAATTGAATAAAGTTATCAAACACTAAGTTCTAAATTAAATATAGATGAATCCTTAAAGCTACAAAAGCATATACAGAAATTGAATAAAGTTATCAAACACTAAGTTCTGAATTAAATATAGATGAATCCTTAAAGCTACAAAAGTTAATTTATTTCCTCATTTTTCTTTTGTTCTTTGATTAACAGACATCACAGCAGCTAGGTTATTAGGTTATGTGGCTGCTATTACTTTAAGAGCTGCCGCTGCTAAACGAGAGGCAGATCTGACACATTCTTAAAAGTGACTCATATATAACAAATATATACATACAGTATATGCACAGTTGTAAGGCAGCTTTAATCGCCTTTTTGGTAGCTTCATGACTTAATTGACGGCATAACTACGACATTGCATGCTTGTAGTTTATTTCGCGCTTTATGAAATTATATACAGTGCGCCGCCACATTTGTGCATGCAATTGAAGAGCATGCACTTCAAGCACAGTATAACAGCTGACAGGACAGGAAACATGTTAGTAAAAACAATTTTTACGAACAACTCATCTGACCGCAGTTCACTGATGTCCCACTGAAGTTGCCTCGTCACCTGTACCGTTTCTGCACTCGTTTGACTAGCACCTGTCACTGAAGCAAAGTGGAGTGCACGTCTGAAAAGTCTCCCATTTGATGTGGTCGTAAAGATGTTCTGCATTTAAATAAACGCAATTCTTATCAAGAAAAAAAAGAGACGGAAGCAGCAGTTGTGAGTAAGGGTGGTTATGTGGCTGCTTTTACTTTAAGAGCTGCCGCTGCTAAACGAGAGGCAGATCTGACACATTCTTAAAAGTGACTCATATATAACAAATATATACATACAGTATATGCACAGTTGTAAGGCAGCTTTAATCGCCTTTTTGGTAGCTTCATGACTTAATTGACGGCATAACTACGACATTGCATGCTTGTAGTTTATTTCGCGCTTTATGAAATTATATACAGTGCGCCGCCACATTTGTGCATGCAATTGAAGAGCATGCACTTCAAGCACAGTATAACAGCTGACAGGACAGGAAACATGTTAGTAAAAACAATTTTTACGAACAACTCATCTGACCGCAGTTCACTGATGTCCCACTGAAGTTGCCTCGTCACCTGTACCGTTTCTGCACTCGTTTGACTAGCACCTGTCACTGAAGCAAAGTGGAGTGCACGTCTGAAAAGTCTCCCATTTGATGTGGTCGTAAAGATGTTCTGCATTTAAATAAACGCAATTCTTATCAAGAAAAAAAAGAGACGGAAGCAGCAGTTGTGAGTAAGGGTGGCCAACCCTAGCCCCGCCCCTGCGTTAAAGGGGGTCATTTGATGTTGCTAAAAAGAACATTATTTTGTGTATTTGGTGTAATATAATGTGTTTATTTCTAGTCGTGTCCTCTTTTGGAAGGCCAAATAAAGTATTTTCGCTTTCACAACAAAACACACAGTGTCTTCACAACATGGCGGTGGCGGTGGCAGCAGCAATAAAGTTACGCCTTCTTTCTTTGCGTGAACATTTGGGCGGCATTATGCAAATCTTCCCACATCGTGACGTAGACATGTGGGGGCGTGTTTAAACAAGGCATTTAGGAGGGTGTGGACTAGTCTTAACTTTTATAAAGAATATCTCTTTGGGTTTGAGACTTTAGTCTTTGCGACTTTAGGGATCTTATCTATTCACGAACAGCTTGTAACACTCCAAAGAGAAAGGAAAACTTGAAATCGCATCATATGACCCCTCTATTTAGGTCAAAGCAGAAAATTGCTAAATTTTTAATGCCGCTAAACTGGAAAAATTAATTGCATGCGTTAACGCGCTAATTTTGACAGCACTAATTATTACCTTAGATCAGATAGCCTAAATCAACCTTTTATCACCGCACAATATACAGTAATTAAATATCAGGACTGCAGCTTCCCTGTTAAGATTCTGCCAGTTTTCTAAGTATGTTTTCCCGCTTCCTTGCTTGCACAGTGAACAGTATGTGATGTTTCATAAATCCAGGTCACAGAACACTGACATCTTTGAAAATCAGCTGCTGTCAACTAATCCTGAACTGCACTATTGGTCGAGTACCTTCAGAAATGTTGCACTTATGTGTTCCTATAGCTCAACTGGTAGAGCATGACGTTAGCAACATCAAGGTCAAGAGTTTGAATCCCAAGAATGTGCATACTGATAAAACGCATACCTTCAATGCAATTGAAGTCGCTTTGAATAAAATGTAAATGGATTTGAGACCCATCTTAGTTGCAAGATAACGACAGAAATAACAGCCTCAGGAGTATTTAAGTGTTCAAAGCTTCTGAACACTAATGCCTTAAAATGTTATCCTACCATTTTGGCTATCAATGTGTCATTGAAAGCACATTTTGGTTATTTCTCTGAACCCCCTGAAGCTAGCGAGGCTGATGAATCGTTCAGTCGCATGATGCGGATGGTCTTTCCTGTGCTATTTAAACTGCGCCGCTGCCTTGCTGGCAGTGAATCTGTGCTGTCATCTCTAAGGCCTTCAGTGGAGGCTGATGAGACTTGACCATATGGCCCTCCGCTCAGATCTCGCCATCCAGGACCCCTGCCAAAAATGCTGCTCGCTCTGAAATCTTGATCAAGAGTCCCGCTAAGAGTCTTTATTGGTTTGGATTTACGAAATTCTCTTAAAATGCTGTGATAAATGCTCTTTTTAAAAGGCTGTAATGACATCACACTCCACCTGTCATCTGTAATGATCAAAACAGCCTAATGGAGGGGTGCTGTTTACCGGAGAGTCTCGGTCTTTGAAATCTTGTCAGCGTAAGCCCTTTCCGAGTGATTTGACTGGAAATATAACCAATGTAACCCAATGATTTTCTGCTCTGCTTCACAGACTCTTTCAAACGAGAGCACATTAACAAAGTCGATATCTCTCCCGCGAAGCGCTTACTGGCACCACATCACGCGTCAGAACAGCGTGGGAGACATCTGCAATTACCAAGGTAAGACAGAGCTCCTTCCCACTCCACGGCTCAGTGAAAACACCATCTTTATATGTCTGTCGTACTTATGAGGGTGACGATTTCATCTGAAGCTCCACATGGTACATTTATAAATTGGTGAGAAACACTGGCCCCTTTGCTTGGGTAAAATAAATCAATGCGAGGATTGAGTAAAGCATTGATATGGCAACACATTTGTGCGTATACCATGTTTTTTACATCCTGCTGGCCTTTCTGGAGTCCTTGAGTGAAAGGTGTTTTGTATGACGGTTTGAATGCAGTACTGCATTAGTTTAGCTGGTGGATTTAATTCACCATGTGAATTAAAGTGAGCGTAAATTAAGCATGGAAGGTTTCCATAGTGATCTTGAAATACCAGTAAAGCTGAGTTCCGCATAGGGAGCAGATTTGCATAAAGTAGCTGATTAGTTTTTATTCATCTAATTGAAACAATTGTGTCAGCAGAACCTTACTGTATTTATGCTTATAAAAACATTTTTGATGTTTCTCCAACAAATACATTCATAAATACAAGATGATTACAGAACATGTCATTTATTTACTCTCATATTGTTGCAAACCAGTTTTACTTTTTCTTCCATGGAACATAATAAGAAGACGTTTAGCAGAGTGTTTAAGCTGCTCTTTTCCTTACAGTGAAAGTGAATGGGAACCAGGAGCTTTCAGAACAATAGGGGCTTTCACACCACGTAGTTCTAGGAAATAGCCAGCATGGTGGTTCCTAGAGAACCAATTTCCCCCTTGGGCCATTTTCCAGGTTGCATTTGCACCGGCAGCGGGTACTCTGAAGCGGCCGACAGCAACATCTTCATTCACTGCATTTACAAACGTAAATAACCTGTGAATGGAGGAATCTGTGAGCTGTTTTTGTTGTGTGTTGTGGGCTTTGTGATAACGGAGATGGAATATAAACGCACAATACAGTGTATATGCGATTTGAAAGAGTATGAAAATTTGACTAAATCTGCTATGACAACTTGCATTGTTATATATCATCGAGGCTGAGAAAAGAACACAACGCTGCAGACAACAGGCCGTTATCACTGTTTTCCATGTTCATGGAGTAAATATTTTTACATGGTGTGATGCAGTAGACTTTTGAAGAATTTAACTTTTGGCAGGGTCTACTGCGGGCGTGTTAATGTCCAAAAGGGAAAAAAAGGATGGCTCAACCCACAAGTACTCTTTAGATTATGGTGATGTTTATTTACAGGTGCACCGAAAGTCCAATAGTCCAACCGTGAAGAATCATTTACAAGTGAACAGTCCCAACAAAAAAAAAGCAAAAAAATACAAAGTACCAAAGCAACCAAATAAATAAATCAAAGATATATAAGTATCCAAATATATACAAAAGTATGCATACCGTACAAAATAGGTTTTTCAGCTCACGGCACCACAGTAGCATGCTTGCTTTGACTTGGTGAACAAGCAAAGAACTGGAGTCTGGCTGAGGCTTATAAAGGCCAGTCTACGCCCCCTTTTTGGGCACACCAGGTATGTTTTACCAGGTACATTGTCTTCTACACTAAGCTAATTCACAATAATGTAACCTTGGAAAGAAACAAACATTATACAAACGAACTGCATTAAATATAACCATAATAAAACCAACATCAATAACACAATCTAACGCCTTTTACAGGTTAGAACTCTGATACCCCACATAAAGACAAGACATGGGTTCAGTGGGTAGCTGGTGTTTTGTATGCGTTTGGCCAATGTAAGCAACAGACACTTATGTCACTGGTAGTTCCTATAGAACTGTTTTAGACCCTACTCTGAAGTAGGAGCTAATTTAGTTCCTCCAAACGGAGTTCCTAGAACTAAAACCATTCCTAGTTCCTGCTGTGCGAATACACCAAAAAGTGGGTACTTGCGCCAATAGTACTAGGAACAATGAAAAGGTTTGTCCGGTGTGAAAGCCCCCAAAAACCACCATTAAATTATTATAAAAGTAGTTTGTTTGACATGTGCACTATTTTTTGAGTCTTCAGAAGCTCTGCAATAACTTTGTGTGAAGAGAACAGACCAGAAGAACAGAATAGTTTTTGTAACTATTCTTTACTTACTTTCTTCCATGGAATAAGAGAATTTCAGCGGAATATTCAAGCTGCTCTTTTCATCACAGTGAATGTAGTGAAGAAAGATTTTTCTAACTATATTTAGTTTGACTCATGCACTATTTTCTAAGTCTTCAGAAGATATACAATAGCTTTGTGTGAGGAACAGAACAAATTAAACTTGAGATTCACTAATAATCTTGCTTTGAAAATCACTCTCAATTCACTTTCATTGTATGGAAAAGAGCAGCTTAGTCATTCTACAATATATACTTTTTTTTTTAATTCAGTAAATAATGACAATTTTTAAACTTATTCTTTAACTTTTAAATATTTTTTTGCTGCTCCCCTCACTGATGCACATTTAAATGGCATATCCATGTTACAAAAATACATATTGCATCTACTTGCTATTTGTGCGCCATTGATTTATTATTTTATTTTTTCATTTCTCATGGATAATCTTTTAGCTAATGCTTTTGAGTGTTGGATTGGAAGAGTGTGTTAACTGAGAGAGGTCCATGTGGTCCAGAGACACATCGCATTAGGGAAATGATATGTCCATCTGCTGGGAGAGAGATGAGTTAATCTGCCTGGTGAGAGATAACTAGACACCACATGGTTTTGGTGCCTCGGTTTTTGTCAAGCTGTCAAAACCGTCCTTTGTCATATGTGAATAACCTGTGCTTTTACTGTTATGCAATTTCACAAGGATATTTGGTCATATGAATGCATCGGTGTGAGAGCACAAAAAGAGTATTGGCTATAATGACACAATATTTGCGTCCCTAATCAGTGAATAAATGTTTTGAGGCAGCTCCAGCTGCTGATGTATCTACCTCTGAGGCAGCCGGCCTTAAAACCACTGTCTCATTCATCATTGTGGCATTCCCATTGTTGAGATGTTAGCCTGATATAGTGAATGTTCCCCCTCCTCATCAGCTTCCCTCAGAAATACAAATTCAGCAGAATGCTGCTTTTTTTTCAGTGAATAAATTGAGTGCATCACCATGTTGAAGGACGGTGTTTAGGTTGAAGAGTCAATGAGAGTGCGCGCCTTCCGTGAGAGGAAAATGGAAAATATTACAAAGATCTCTGCTGTGCAACAGCACTCTCCTTGCGAATTGTGCTGAATAGAGGACTTTGCCACCTGCGTAAGATGGCATATACAGAATAAGATGCTTTTTCTTAATCAATCAGCATGCATATGAACAACCCACCGCACTGCTGCATGCGATAATATACAGTTCATGGCATAAATCTAATAATTCACACTTGAAGAAAGGATATTACATTAATAAATCAGTGAGCAAAGATTAATTGGTGACAGCTGATCATTAACAAGCAGTATGTAATGTTCAGTATATTCGTTTAACGGCTCATTAGTTTGTGTACATTTAAATATTTTTTTATATAAACGTCAAATGTTTCAATAAAATAAAATGTAAGTTCAATAATAAGTAATTATTATTTAAGTCATTAAGTAATAAATAATAAAATGTACACCATTGTTCAAACGTTTGGGGTCCGTATTTTTTATTCAGCAAGGATGCATTAAATTTATCATTGAAAGAGAGGCATTTATAATGTTACAAAAGAAACCATTTCCAGCATTGATAATAATAAGAAATATTTATTGAGCACCATATTTAGAATTTAGGTATGATTTCTATAGAATCATGAATGAGAAATAATGCCTGGAAAGTGTTATGTTGATGCTGGTTCAGTCACAGCTCAGGTGAAAGATAGAAAACAGGGGCCAAACTGGCAGCGTACATTTGGTCACAAGATAAATTTGTAGTCAGCAGGTATGGATTTGCTGACTCACATTATATGAGTCATACTGTATGTTCTGGTAAAAATGGATCACCTCATTCCCCTCCAAGACATGTAGCACAATTAATAAATACTTCCTGTTACAAATAGCCTTGCAGTATATTACTTTTTTTAACCACCTTAGAGAAGGTGAAATAATAATGTCACAATAATGTCTTTAAATTCAACTACAGTACTTGTCTGTCACAGAATTTGCCAAATTTTGGATGAGTAAATCAAAAGTAGGGCTGTACAATGAATCAAATCGCAGTATAGACTAGTGTCTGTGAATATTAACCTGAAAAAGACTGCTTTCACACAATACTTTTTTGTCCATGTTTTGAAAAGTAAACTTCTGTAGGTATTGTTAGTTTAAAAGGTATTGTACATTTAAAAATAATTGTTTTCATTTGATTACATTTTAAAATATTAAGTTTTATGCATTCATTTGATATCCACTGTTTATTGGTAATACATTTGTATTAAATCATAAAAAAAAAAAATAGAGGGAGGAAAAAATTCTGAAAAAACACAACACATTTACATTTTAAAAATGTTATATGTTCTCAGAATTTGGAGTTTATATCTCACAATTTTTACTTACAGTCGAGGTCCGAATTATTGGCACCCTTGGTAAATATGAACAAAGAAGGCTGTGAAAATAAATCTGCATTGTTAATCATTTTGATCTTTTATTTAAAAAATTCACATAAATTTAACATTTCATTGGAGAATAAGAATTTAAAATGGGGGGAAATATCATTATGACATAAATGTTTTTCTCTAATACACATTGGACACAATTAACGGCACCCTTTTATTCAATGCTTTTTGAAACCTCCATTTGGCATAATAACAGCTCTGAGTTTTCTCCTATAATGCCTGATGAGGTTAGAGAGCACCTGACAAGAGATCAGAGACAATTCCTTCACCCAGAATCTCTCCAGACCCTTCAGATTCCCAGCTCCATGATGGTGCTTCTCCTCTTCAGTTCACCACACTCATTTTCTATAGGGTTCAGGTCAGGGAACTGGAATGGCCATAGCAGAAGCTTGGTTTTGTGCTCAGTGGCCCATTTTTGTGTTGTTTTTTAAGGTTTGTTTTTGGATTATTGTCGGTTGGAAGACATCCAAACATGGCCCATTATAAGATTTCTAACAGTGTCAGTCACTTTTAGATTTTTTTTTATCTGTTGGTATTTGATAGAATCAAAGATGTTATGTATCTAAACAAGATGTCCAGGACCTCCAGCAGAAATATAGGCCAACAACATTAAAAATACAGCATTATATGTCATTGTACACATGGGGTACTTTTTATCCCTGTGTGTACCAAACCCATCTTGAGTGTTTGTTGCTAAAAAGCAATTTTTTTAGTTACATCTGACCATAGAAGCCAGTCCCATTTGAAGTTCCAGTCGTGTCTGACAACAGAATATGCTGGGGATTGTTTTCGGATGAGAGCATTTTCTTTTCTTATTTTTTTTTCTTGAAACCCTCCCAAACAACATGCGGTGTAGGTGCTGTTTGATTTTTTTTTTTTTTTTTAGGTTTTCTCACCCTGAGACTCAACAATTTTCTGCAATTCTCCAGCTGTGGTCCTCGGAGAGTCTTTAACCACTCAAACTCTCCTCCTCAGCGTGCAGTAGGACGATATACAGGTGCATCTCAATAAATTAGAATGTCGTGGAAAAGTTCATTTATTTCAGTAATTCAACTCTAATTGTGAAACTCGTGTATTAAATAATTATTTATATTCCTGTGAAACAGGAAGCCATGCCTGGATAATTTCATGTTCATAATCACCCTGGTATGCGCAAAATTGTAAATATGAATGGGCATATACTTCACAGATATTTTACTCATAAGAATTTCTAACATTTAAACATTTCTAACACATAAAAAACATTTGTCATAATGATATTTCCCCCCATTTTAAATTCTTATTCTCCAATGAAAGGTTAGATTTATGTGAATTTTTTAAATAAAAGATTTAAAAAATCAAAATGATTAACAATGCAGATTTATTTTCACAGCAGATTTAACACGCTGCAATACTGTGAAGCTTTCAATTACACCACTATAGAAAGCTCCCCTTGTGTCATAATTATATCTAGCATAATTACTGTAACAGTGAACTGTGAGCAGAGAGCTCACACTTTGTAAGACACACACACAGGTTAATTCAGTTCCACACTTTTTTCAGGGGCCAGCTGCATAAACTTTGCCTCTGTTAAGACTGTTTGACCAACTAGTAGTTACCAAGAGGTAATGATACATATTTTTTGGATTCAAATTAGACCAATTTATGTTTTTATGTAACCAACATTAAAATGTTACGACCAGTCTTAAAACAAAAAATTAGATGACTAACTTAGCATTTTATGCCACTGTACGAACACTTGCACTAAGCACATGGTTGTCTGGGTTCGTGCTGGTCCAGTCCAGTCCATATACAGACTCAAAAATGCCCATCTTCGTATACCTCACCATCTCTGTAATCTGAAATCAATGCACAACAGACTCAATCTGTGTGCCTCCCTGCCAGACAGCACGCTCCCAGCAGCTCCAACCTAGCAGCGATGGTATAAAGAGGCTTTTCTGGAAGATTCAGACAAGGAGGAAGGAGAGAGCTTTTCTTATTATACTGTATATACACGCTCACATGCTGCCGTTTCGGGTCTTGGGAATGCTCTGGAGTGGTTTGATATGCCTGATTGGTCCCATGTGTGTCATTTTGACCAGCTGCATCTTGCTTTTCTACTGATTGGGACTCTTCTGTTCCCTGTCAAAGATTGTACTCTGTGTGTGTGTGTGTGTGTGTGTGTGTTTCCTTCAGCAAAAACATGAGTAGGCGTACTTTTGCAGAGAAGTGTTATTTTTGTTACTCTTACAGCTGTGTATTCGTTAACTAGTGTTACTGATTCCTGTGCGGATAATGGCCATATTAGCCACTGACTGATATTTAATGTAAACAATCTATAAAGGTTTGCATTTAAAAGTGTAAGGCCACACCAGGCATTCAAATTTAAATGTAAAAAATAAGTCAGTTTACATACAGTATATAATTGGTATTTTATGACCTCATATTAGTTAGATTCCATTGAATATTTGTACTTTTAACAACGCATTTGTTACATCACACATCTATTTAAATTAACTGTGTAAATAAATTAATTAATACATTAATTAAATCTAAAATATGTAAATCTAAACTGTCAAACATTTAGCCTGAAATCTGGATGATGCAAGGGGAAAATTCATGGACATGTTGTTTCTCAACTACCCAATTTTAGACTTTTGAAAATGGAGGCTTTTGCTTAAAACCTTTTCTTCTGCCTTCATTAGTTTGGCTCATTTACTTTGGCCTTTAGGTTTATAATCACCTTGCGGTGAGTGGCTGTCTGGTGACGGCAGGTTATGTGTGAGCAGATTGGGCTTAATGTAAATTAACTTTCAGAGCAGGACAATCTGAGTTTACTGATGCATAGAAGTATGTAGTGGACAAAAAAAATCCCAGTCAAATCAATTTCATTCATTTAAATTGACCATTTATCTGAGAAATGTCCACCATTTTTTTAGTTGAAATAGAAAATAATATTTTGTACTTTTCTTTAGAGACATTAGCTCTATGCATGTATGTGTGTGTGTCTGTGTGATTGTATTATTTTAATTATTAGTAAGGATGTCCCGATCAGGTTTTTTGTGCCCCCAATCCGATCCGAAACAAATATTGAGTGTCTGCCCATACTGAGTCCTAATCCGATACTTGTGTATTCCTAGTGTCTGGTCACAACACCAAATCTGAAGCAAGACGCAACCCATAGCAACACGTTATGACATCAGACAAAAGTAAATGATAAATGGATGAGAGATCATTACAAAAATGTGCATCAAATACACTGAACACAGAAGCTCAAACGTGTGTGACGCACTAGAACCTCACTGGTTCTCGCATGTCACGCACGCACATTTCTTCTTAATTTTGGTTTTAATGGCGGCTGAGCGTGCACATTTGAGCGTCGTCTTTTTCTTTTAATGGAGGTTGGCAAACCATGCATACCGCCACCTACTGCACGACACCGACATGACAGTTTCCCTTTCAGATGCATAATTTATGGGAGAAGAGTATTAAAATGAATCACGCAATGCGATTTATTAATGTTTGCGCACATCAAATTACTGGTATTTGTGCCATTATTTAATGCCCCCGCAAAAAATGTCTTAAACTATTTTGCGCTTGAAATTACTGCATTTATTGTAACCGCAGGCACCGCAGAGAACCGATAGCATGTGGTAGAAGGGAGAGGATTTTTTCCACACATATTAATTTATTTGGAATGCCAGAAGAACATATTATTCGAATCTGAACATATCATTACGCTAATTTGCGCAGCACTTGGTAGATTGCGTTGGTCATTATGAAAATTAGATGTTGCATCTGTGTTCTTTAATTTGCACATTGTCAGTAAATCACTTTTAATTTTCTACACCCATTGGCGCTGTTTTGGAAATGTGCCCTCGCACAAATTTGCCCTGTTTAGTAAATCTGGCCCCTAATTGGCCCTGATCCTGATCCTTGAGATCGGCTTGGGACATCCCTAGTTATTAGCTAGTTATTTTTATTTTATCCGTTTTTTTGTAATCCACTGTAATTAAATGGCAATAAATAAATACTACTAAATGGCTTTATTAAAGGGATAGTTCAACCAAAAATTTTAATTACCCCATGATTTACTCACCCTCAAGCCATCCTAGGTGTATATGACTTTCTGCTTTCAGACGAATACAATCAAAATTATATTAACTCTTTCACCGCCATTGACGAGTTATCTCGTCTTTTAGAAGAAAACGCTTCCCCGCCGAAGACGAGTTTTTACGGCTTTTCACTGTTATACACTCGGGGGCGCTATTACACATCTTCTGAACGAGTACAAAACCTCCTGAACAAAAAAACACACGTGAACAGGACGGACAAACGAGCGTTCTCTTATGTAAACAGATGCATATGAAAAATAATGTGATTATCAGAAACAGACAGCATATAAATGAAAACTGCATAATGTTATGGAGTAAAATGTTGATCCAGGAAGTGGTATATGTCTGTGCAAGCTTTGGAGGTGTTGATGGAAGCGATTTACTGGATTTATGCTTTGATAATCGTACTGAATATTATCCAGATGTAGTTTTTGATAAAAATGTGATTTTCTCACCTTTTTGCTCAAAATTATGCATTTTTATGAAACCTACCTATATTCAAGTGTTGATAAAAAAGAATGCTTTAAGCTAGAATAAAACATCAAATATTCATACAGCAAAATATTCTGGAGGCCATCGAATTTTAGTGAAAATCATCAAAATTGTTGGCAGTGGCTGGCAACTTTTTTCAAAAATGCTGGCGGGGAAAGAGTTAAAAAATGTCCTGGCTCTTCCAAGCTTTATAATGGCAGTGAATGGGGGTTGAGATTTTGAAGGCCAAAAAGGTGCAGCCATCCATCATAAAAGGTATTCCACACGGATCTGGGGGGTTAATAAAAGTTTTCTGAAGCGAAGCAATTCGTTTGTGTAAGAAAAATATCCATATTTAAAACTTAATAAACCATAATCTCTAGCTTCCGTTAACTGTCGTACGCGCATTCATGAGAGAGTGGCGTTCCAGCTGATGACGTAGGATGTAGATGAACGCAGAAGCACAGAGGAACGTGAATACAACAGTTCGCTAAAAATGATACAATTGTGTTGAGTATATATTGCACTGAATAATATTGTATTCAATTTGCAAGGTTAGATCGGTTTCATGCTGTAACTAGCAACTCCAAGAAAGATCCAAGTTAGCAGTTGGCAGCCATTACAGTACCACTGCTCATAAATATTTAATTCATGTGTGATGTTGTTTATATGTTGTAACTAAGTTTAACAGCATAATGCACATATTGTTAGTGGTGCGTTGGTTGCAACTTAGTGCCCATTTATGCCAGCTAGACTGAGCTGATGCAACCGGCCCATGATGCAATGGCAGAGATGTCATACTGTAAATATTTTTCTTTCTGTTTTTCAGCTACATCTATCTGTCAGTCTGACTGAACAATATATTTGAATGTTTGTGAGGGATTACAATTTTTCAAAGCATTAAAATAATGAAATTTACACAATATATACAACAGGTTAAAGCAAGCACAATACTCTTACAATACTATACTGTAGTTTTTCTAGAGTTGCTGTGTTAAGTCAGACTGGTGTGACCGCCTTGCTTTAATGTCAAGCCAATGACAAATCGTCTGTGTCTCACCAGGTTAGATCAGTGTACTGCAGCCTCTTGTGCGAGTGTATGTACACATTTATGTGTGTGTGTGTGTGAGACAGCTGTGGTGTAACCCAGAGCCCCGGCGCAGCAGGAGCTGTCTTGCACACAACAAATATGCTTGTTTACCATCCTGGCAGATAATTCCTTTTTTTTGTCCTACCCGACTGAAACCGGGCCAGAACTTTGAGCAACAGATCTGCAGTATAATGACTTTTTTTCTTTCTTTTTTTTTAAAGACTGGCTTGTTTCAAGTGAGGTACGAAAAGCTTGTTTGGCTTCTGTCATTTCATAGGAACTAATGAAGAAGAATCGAGAGGTTGTCACTTGTTTTCTTCTCTGGTCGTTGTTAGTTGAAGCCCCTGTGGTGGGAACTGATGGTGTTGGCCAACTGGCTGTTTGCAGTCAAAATTGGGGAGTCGAACACAGCGGTACTTCTGTCGATGTTATTAGTTTGAATAAATGTAACATGATGCCAGTGTTTGAAAATAAATCAATACACATTTTCTGTGCATGTTACTCCTTTAATGACAAAGATAAGAGGATATTGTCTTTTTACTTCCTCATTTAGTGTTTGATGTTTAACAAGGTGTCTTTGCAGTATTATTTTAGTATTATTATACTATTAAAGTATTCATGACTATTTTTAACTAGTTTCTATGTTTATTTTTTTTCATTTTTAAATATTTTCATTTATTTTTTATTTTATATATATATATATATATATATATATATATATATATATATATATATAATATATACACACAACATATATAATATAATTTTTTATATTTTTTTTCTAGTGGGTGCAGGAAACTATAGTTAATTTATGTAAGTGAGGATAGCAAAATGAAGTAAACTGTGACATATTATACCCAAAGATTCTTCCTACAGTGGACTACCAGTAAAATTTATAAAAAATTTGGGACCAAAAATTTGATTTGACACTTTTACCTGACCATGTTTTGTTACATACTTTTCTATCAAAGTTATCTATCAAGATGAATTTGTTCTGACAATTTAACTCTTGAGTTCTTGTCATATTTTATAACCATTTTCTAAACTATATAAGTTTTGGTTTGACTGTATATATATATATATTGAAGATCACAAAAGAAAAAAAAACAAATTTTTAAAGAAACTTGTAAAGAATAAGAAATATTCATTGGACAAATCAGATACAAAGACAATCTTTTAATTGTTTTTTTTTATTGTTTTTTTTAATTTGTTGTTCAATAGTAATTTATCATTTATATTTATATTATTTAATTGAACTTAAATATTTTGTTTATATATTTGTCTTTTTACTTTCTCATTCAGTGTTTGATGTTTAACAAATTGTCTTTGCAGTGCTATTATAGTATTTATGAATATTTATAATTAGTTGTTTTAATTTACTTTTATTTTAGTTGTAGTAATTTTAGTACAACTTAAACAAGAAATATACAGGTGCATCTCAATAAATTAGAATGTCGTGGAAAAGTTCATTTATTTCAGTAGTTCAACTCTAATTGTGAAACTCGTGTATTAAATAAATTCAATGCACACAGACTGAAGTAGGTTAAGTCTTTGGTTCTTTTAATTGTGATGATTTTGGCTCACATTTAACAAAAACCCACCAATTCACTATCTCAACAAATTAGAATACTTCATAAGACCAATAAAAAACATTTTTTAGTGAATTGTTGGCCTTCTGGAAAGTATGTTCATTTACTGTACATGTACTCAATACTTGGTAGGGGCTCCTTTTGCATGAATTACTGCATCAGTGCGGCGTGGCATGGAGGTGATCAGTTTGTGGCACTGCTGAGGTGTAATGGAAGCCCAGGTTTCTTTGACCGTGGCCTTAAGCTCATCTGCATTGTTCAGGTCAGGCCAGTTTGCTGGCCAGTCAAGCACACCAACACCATGGTCATTGAACCAACTTTTGGTGCTTTTGGCAGTGTGAAGGAAGCATGAAGTGCTCCAAAATTTCTTGGTAAACGGGTGCAGTGACGTTGGTTTTCAAAAAACACAATGGACCAACACCAGCAGATGACATTGCACCCCAAATCATCACAGACTGTGGAAACTTAACACTGGACTTCAAGCAACTTGGGCTATGAGCTTCTTTTTCATTATAGTTTGACTCTCAGTATTTGATAAAGATACAGTTTCCTGGCTGCGCAGGTACACTGTATTGCCTTTGTTATAAGAAAGTGACACAGCTTGTAGGCTCCAGACATTGCAAATATTGTGAGAGTGTCCATGTGTGTGTGCTGTTTATCTGGCCGTTGCTTCATTTCCTCCATCCTGTAGAGCTCACTGCCAGCTCAGATCATCTGCGGCGCGGTACCCTGACTGCAATTTCCTAAGGTGATGGAAACACACATGTGGATGGTGTCTGTTGGCAGGTCGCTGGGGCCACAGAGGCATAACATGTTTACCAAGCATGCAGGACAAGTGGCGCTCCGACTGCCCTTGGGTTCATACAGGCTCCCACAAATCCGCTTACATCAAAAGTGTGACATCTGGATGAGAGGACACCTTCTGTGCCGCCAGAATCATGTAGCAGAGCAGGAGCGCTCAGTTCTGCCACATTCAACCCTCCTCCAAGTTGCCTGGAATGTTCAGGAAAACACAAGGGCGATCGGACTTTCGGATGAGGAGGGTTGGAACTCAACTCTATTTGATCGTCACTAGTTCACACAATTAAAGATGCAGACACTTTAGGCTCAAGTCCTGTCGGTGATGTTTTAATGACTGCTAAGCAAAGCGTTATGTGTGGACAAGTAAGGTCAAGGTCTCAGAAATTAAATAGAATATACATAAAATCAATACCTGAATCACTCAGATATCTGTATCAGCACGTAAATTAACATATCTGCTGAATATCTGCTTTGTATATTAACAAACTCTTAGTAGTCAGTACTGCATTCCAGTAAGTTATAAACACAAACTAAATGTTCTAGCAATAGTACACGTATAAAAATGAAACTTGTGCCACTCTCGTGCATCTTTTTTTGCACTGTGAATTGGCACAAAGCATAGTGTGATTGACTGCTTATATTACACACTGAATGTGTATACAGAACTGTACTCTAGTGGTTGGCAAGTAGATGCTGTCGCATTAACTATTGGGACACACTACCACTTCTAAGTGCATACCGTACATTTAAAGATGTGATCAAATGGAAGTAGCAGCAGATCTTTGTTTCCATATTGAGCCATACCTCTCAGCATAACAGATATGTAGGGTATGTTGTTGGAGACTTTAAAAAAATTTTTTTATTAATAATAATACATAAAATAAAATGATAAAGCGTTGATCATACAACAAGCATTTAAATGTCATTGTAAGACATTGTTGGGAGATATAGTGTGACAACTGATATTTATATGCATTTTATGTAAGTAGTCTGCTTATAAAGATCTCATTGATTTAAACAGAAGACATTAGCATTTAATCTTATCTTTTGGCCATATAAATATCAGCATGTTATTGCTCAGTTTAGGCCTCTAAATAAAATGTAATAAAATTCTGTATATTTTTTCCTTCTCAATTGTGAGCTCCATATATGCCGTGAAACCCTCGTGTATCAATTACGATACTCAAAAAAAAAAAAATGGCCTAAGGTGCAATAAACTGTTTTGTTTTTAAACAGACAAAGTGATAGGAGAAATATGGCACTGATGAATTGGAAGTTTATGACATTTTGATAAATCATGAGGTTAAAAATTAAATTAAATATAAAGTTAAATTAAAATATAAAACGTAGGCCTATCAGTGGATGAATTGTTCACAGTAAGATCTATAACATTCATTTACTAATAGATAAAATGATTATATATTATTAATAGATAAAATGAGAGCGTTTACAAGACATTGTGTAGTGATATCTGAAAAGCATAAATATACTGGAAATAGTATGCACCTTTGGCATACTATTCTCAAAACGCTATGATTTGGGACGCACTAATTATTATTTAGGACGGATCGTATGCGAATTGGGGACAGAGCTGGCGCAGGATTCAGCATGCACCAAAATACATTGGTTTTTCAAAAAAGAAACATTTCACCCAAACTAACCCACCCACCTGTAACAAGTTACAGTCTTCCATGCAATACCTGTACGTTTCTCAGAAGCGGCTCGGTTGGATTCTAAATAAGGTCTGTGTCATTCGCTCGGTGAGCTTGTATTTGTTTGAGGCAGTGCTCTATATATATGGGCTTGGGATTGGTAAGAAACAAGTTTTGTGTGCTTCGCATACTTGGAGAGCAAGTATGCTCGTCTCACCCTGGATATTCTACTCCTCTCATCCATAATTGATCACACAATCACCTCTAGAAAATCGAGTTAAGCCATCTTCCTCTCCTGCGAGCGTGCCAAACACTGATAGGTGGAGAGTTGCCAAGATCTTTTTTTTTTCCGTCTTGTTTGAGGAACGGTGTGATATTAATGCACAAAGGCGATCAATGCATGCATTCAAAAGCGCAGGAATGTGTTTTGCCGTCCACTTATTATCTTTTCTCGAATGTCTTTTGGAATCGGTGCCATCTCGATAACACGTGTTATGATCTCTTTGGCTCTTTCAAGGTACGAGCTTGACTATGACGCTCATTCCACGAGCGCAGACGTTTCAAAGCTTCCTTTCCGAGCAGACGGAGGACGAGCGGAACCAGGAGCAAGCGACGGCGGCCTCCAGCGGCTGCGACAGGGACTGCAGCAGCTCGCCGCTCCGTTGACTGCACGGTCACGGCTGGACGAAAGCCACGACTCACGGACATTCCAAAGCTTTAGGAAGCTCATAATAGACACATGTACAGTATGAACTCTCTCTATATATGTATGTATATGTATGACTTAATAATTATTTGTAGAACAGTGTGTATACTAAGAACTCTAGGAGCCTCTTTTTGTACGTCGAAGTATAAAACAAACAAAAAAAAAACAAATGCCAAAAAGTTGTACCATAATCTTTATTTTCCTTGTGTAGTTTAAGACAAATGGACTTTCTGCAGTTATTTTTCAGATTTACTGTAAATATTAATGCGCTGTAGCGCTTAACACCACAAGTTTCTTGCATTTTTGTCAGTCGTCGTGACACACACTTAGATTCTGTCGAACAAGATAGTCTATCTGTTTGTGTTTTAGCACCCTGCACTTTTAAATTAAGAGCTTGTTTTGCACTTTTGTCATTTGCTTTTGGTTTCAATATGTGCAGCCATGTTGTCTGTAGATGCGTGCAGTGTGGGACATGGGGAAAACGTATACTTTTAAAGGGATAGTTCACCCAAAAATGGATATTCTGTTCACTTTCCATGACTGGTATGGCTTGCTTTCATCTGTGGAACACAATAGAAGATATTTTGAAGACTGCTGGATGCACGTTTCCATCAAAAGCACTGTAAATGTATCATAAAAGTGCCCACAATACTCGATTCTGAATATTATGACTCCAGTAGTGTTGTGTGATGAACAGACCCAAATTGAAGTGGTTATTCAATGGAAATCTTTTAGCTCGCTGATACTGTGCGTTTAAATCATGACCAAATCGCAGATCTTTTCAATGAATCAGTTGAGCTAGTTCACAAAAACAGTCCGAATGATTCATTTACTACTAGGCCTAAGTATGTTCACAAGTTCCATTGAACTCTATTGGTAATGATGGAACTTGCGACTATAGTTGCTTTGGGAAGCACATCCCATGGTTTGAAATACGAAAAATAATGTTTGACATTTTTGGACAAACTATTCCATTTAATCTTTTCCCCCTTATTTTATATGAAATTCATTTCTGAAATGTGTCTACACACTGGACGAGAGGTTCGGTTATTCTGAATCTTCTCACACTGCAGAAGAAGTGCCTTCAGACTCTGCTAGACTGAGACTCTGGCTAGAACGCTGATTAAATTAGCATCCTGCTAGCCATCCAACATGTTTATAACTGAATTACATTATATGTCGACACTGCATTTGTCTAAAAGCAGAACAAAATGTCTATTCTCTCCCTGCACAGGAAAATCCTTTTCCAATAACTCTACTGAATGGGTTTCAAAGGTTCAAATGGTCTTGATAGTGGATGATAGAAGTGTGCACCGAAACAATAATGCATTCGGCGCGACAATCAATTCAGATTTACTCTACAGTAAAATACCTGTAAATGACTGTTGATGTTTTGTTTAATTGTGCTAGAAAAACCTGTTTCAACCAGAATAACAACACAAATGATCATGTCATGACTAAAGGTTGGAGAAGCACATGATGAATTCATTTAAAATGTCTTTATAAAGGGAACGCCCTTTTCTAAGGGGATTTCTAAGGGATATTTGGTCAAACACTGTGTTTTAGTCCATGATATTCCAAATTGTGCCAGCTATGAACATTACATGGAAATTCCCTTTGGGCTTTTTCAGGAATCATTTCTTGCATAATGTCTTTCTGGTTGTGTTAAAGCATTTACACAGGTTTCCGTTTGTGTGTGTACGCTTATTTGTAATTGTGTGTTGTTGTTTTTTAATCCATGTTTTATTTTATGGCATTAAGTAGAATTTTGTCCTGTGTGGATATGTCAATGTTTACTGAGTAAAATAAACTGAATGGACTTTACATGAATTCATTCTAGTCAGCGTTTAGTTGCACTTTAATATGAATTAACCTCTTGTTTTATTGCAATGTGCATTGTTCTTCATTTAAAATGTCTTTATAAAGGGAACGCCCTTTTCTAAGGGGATTTCTAAGGGATATTTGGTCAAACACTGTGTTTTAGTCCATGATATTCCAAATTGTGCCAGCTATGAACATTACATGGAAATTCCCTTTGGGCTTTTTCAGGAATCATTTCTTGCATAATGTCTTTCTGGTTGTGTTAAAGCATTTACACAGGTTTCCGTTTGTGTGTGTACGCTTATTTGTAATTGTGTGTTGTTGTTTTTTAATCCATGTTTTATTTTATGGCATTAAGTAGAATTTTGTCCTGTGTGGATATGTCAATGTTTACTGAGTAAAATAAACTGAATGGACTTTACATAAACCCCTGAATACAGTATATGCATCTGTGACAAAGAAATAATTCACCAAAAATGAATGCGTATGCATGTAATACATAATATATACCAAGGCAGCAGTTATTTGATCAAAACTACAGTAAAACGGTAATATTGTGAAATATTATTAGAATTTTAATGTACTGTATTCTTTTTAAATAGGCTATATTTAAAATTATATTTATTACTGATGGCAAAGCTGCATTTTCAGCGTCATTACTCCAGTCTTCAGTGTCACATGATGCTTCAGAAATCATTTTAATATGCTGATTTGGTGAAACATATAAGGCAATAACAATATGAAACATTTCTTGTTATTAATGTTGAAAACAGTTGTGCTGCTTAATATTTTAGTTGATTGAATATTGGAATTGAATATTTCCACAAAATGTGCACTTTCAGGATGATTAGAAAGTTCAAAAGAACAGCATTTGTTTGAAATAGAAATGATTTGTAGCACACATACATGTAGCATTAATTATAATATTAAATAAAATATTTTTATCTTATGTTGATTTGGTACTTAAACTGCAATATGTAACGTTTAGTTAAATGAACAAACATTGGTTATTGGCACATACATAAGACAAAACTGTGTTCTGTTCAAAGCTGTCTTCTTTCCTCGATTCGCAATGATAATGTTATAATAATGATTTAGAATGATTTAGAATTTAGGGTCCGATTTTTTGGGAAATTGATGCAAATATGACCCGGCGACTATTGGGCCTGTTTCGAGGAGCTTTGTAGCGTGTTCTCAGAAATGAACAGAAGCGGACAGTAGTGAAGTATTTTTCCTCTGCTGTAAAAGTACTTTTCAAGTGTCTGTACTTTATCAGTGTTTTTCTTTAGAAAATTTTACTTCACAACATTCCAAATATGTAACGTTTAGTTAAATGAACAAACATCGGTTATTGGCACATACATAAGACAAAACTGTGTTCTGTTCAAAGCTGTCTTCTTTCCTCGATTATTTCCTCGAATAATGATTTAGAATGATTTAGAATTTAGGGTCCGATTTTTTGGGAAATTGATGCAAATATGACCCGGCGACTATTGGGCCTGTTTCGAGGAGCTTTGTAGCGTGTTCTCAGAAATGAACAGAAGCGGACAGTAGTGAAGTATTTTTCCTCTGCTGTAAAAGTACTTTTCAAGTGTCTGTACTTTATCAGTGTTTTTCTTTAGAAAATTTTACTTCACAACATTCCAAAGCATATGATTGTACTTTTTACTGCACTACGTTTCATATTAAATATTTAATACTTAATTGCATTAGAAATATATTACTTTCTTACGTTTACTCAAGTAAAAGTAATTCAAAGTTTTACTTGAGTACAAGAAAGTACTACATTTTTTATATAAGGTAAAACAAACAACTTTTTATGAAATGTAGTGCAGTAAAAATGCTTTGGAATGTAGAAGTAAAAGTTTTCCAAAGAAAAACACTGATAAACTACAGATACTTTTTTAATTTACTTGAGTAAAGTAAAAATACTTCACTACTGTCCGCCTCTGGAAATGAATTGCTTAGAATTTAAACGTGTCATCCCGATGCTTTAAATCTGTAAAGTTAAGTGCCAATCATCGTTGACAAAGGCGGAATCACCTCAAACTGTGGAGAGTCTGCAAAAGACAGCGACAGAAGTCTGTGCTAATACCAGAGTAAATATCGGCATGGCTTTCGAGAAATGGCGACAACTGGCAAAATCTGAAGGGTTAAAAGACTGATGTAGAGACGCCTTTTTCCCTGCTGAACAGGTAAGACATTTCAGTGGCTCAATAGCTAACCATCATTAGAGCACTTGTTTGCTTGATTCAGGTAGCTATCCAAGATCCAAGAGATCCGATGTCGCCATCACATATTCATCCACGCAGCAGTGCCATACATGCAATCAATCAATCAATCAATCAATCCGCAAGCAACAGAAATGGTGATAGAGAAGCAAGTTACATACTGCAGCTTTAAAAATGTTATCAATATTGAAAAAAAGTGCTGCTTAATATTGTTGTGGAACAATGCTTTAAAGGGATAGGCCACAGAAAAATGAAAATTCTGTCATTAATTAGCCTACTCACTCTCATGTCGTTCCAAACCTGTAAGACCTTCATTCATCTTCGGAACACAAATTAAGATATTTTTGATGAATTCCGAGAGCTCTCTTCGTAACACGATCAAGGCTCAGAAACGTAGCAAGGAGGTCGTTAAAATAATCCATGTGACAGCAGTGGTTCAACCATTATTTTAGGAAGCTACAAGATAACTTTTTGTGCACAAAGAAAACAAAAATAAGGACTTCATTCAACAATTCGTCTCCGCTGCGTCGCCGCGTAGTGCCATTTTGGAGAGTATCACATAGCCTACTTAAACAAGGTATGTATGCGGATTGTTTATGTGATACTCTCCAAAATGGCAAAGTATTGTCGTAACTTTGTAAAATTACAGTTGAAACACTGATGTCACATAGATCATTTTAAGATCTCCTTGTTATGTTTCTGAGCCTTGATCGTGTTAGGATCCATGCTGTCTATGGGAGGGTCAGAGAGCTCTCAGAATGCATCAAAAATATTTTAATTTGTGTTCCGAAGCCGACATGATGGTGAGTAATTAATGACACAATTTTCATTTTTGGGTGTACTATCCCTTCAAGAAAGTTTAAAATAACCACACAATTTGAAGTATAAATCTTTTGTAATATAAATGTATTTGATGTCATTTGATCCCAATCTTTAGATGTAATGTATTTTTTCCCTTTAAGAGTTGTTCATGTTACTTAAAGGGGTCATCGGATGCGACATAGCCTACATTTTTATAAGTAGTTTGAACTGAAATGCGTGTTGGCAGTGTGCAGTGGCGCCTGCAGGTGTACGGCTGTAGGCACTGTGAGTACCATGAGCGCTCAGACTGACTTGCGGCTGGTTTCCATTGTGTTGTGCTAATTTCGTTGTGTTGCGCACTACTGGCCACTGTAAAAAAAAAAAAACTGCTGGGCATTTATGAATAATACAGTAATATGACACCTGTTCAGCCAGGTTAGTAATAAAATCATCAGCGACACCAACCAGCCCTCCTCCAATATACGCATAACCACATTAATTTGAAGTATAAATCTTTTGTAATATAAATGTGTTTGATGTCATTTGATCCCAAACTTTAGATGTAATGTATTTTTTCCTTTAAGAGTTGTTCATGTTACTTAAAGGGGTCATTGGATGCGACATAGGCCTACATATTTACAAGTTGTTTGAACTGAAATGTTGGCAGTGTGCAGTGGCGCCTGCAGGTGTACGGCTGTGAGTACCATGAGCGCTCAGACTGACCTGAGATTTGCCCCGCAAACATTTCAGCAGTTATTATAGGCCTGTGTGTCCCGTATTTCTGTCGACTGAACCAGCCATGCCATTAATTATGAATTGATCAGTCTTTTGCATGCCAAAGTCAATTTCTGCATATAAATATTACACCAAATAGAAGCAGAAAATCGTGCTATATGCATTTTCATGAGATCGGGTTAGCCTACAACAATTAATTTGTAGGCTATTTTACAAATGGCAATACAACGAATTCATGACAATGTTTTACATTCAAGCTACCTGTAAAATGTATAGTGAAAAGTACTTTAAAAGCATCTGGAATGCAATAAAGTAATTTTTTAAAGCATTTTCATGAGATCGGGTTAGCCTACAACAATTAATTTGTAGGCTATTTTACAAATGGCAATACAACGAATTCATGACAATGTTTTACATTCAAGCTACCTGTAAAATGTATAGTGAAAAGTACTTTAAAAGCATCTGGAATGCAATAAAGTAATTTTTTAAAGCATTTGCTGCATGGATTAAAAAATAGGCTAATAAATAATTCACATATCAGACAAAATTGCATTGCAGCAAATCCTTTAAATTTTAAGGTATTCAGAACAGAGCAACATAAAAATCAGAAAATATAAGCAGCTATACAATTATAGGACAAAGTTTTACATATATGCCATTATAATTTGTGTTTTATTTTTT
>NW_015505301.1:696120-699649 GCF_001515645.1 Sinocyclocheilus grahami | reverse complement strand
TAAATATTACACCAAATAGAAGCAGAAAATCGTGCTATAAGCATTTTCATGAGATCGGGTTAGCCTACAACAATTAATTTGTAGGCTATTTTACAAATGGCAATACAACGAATTCATGACAATGTTTTACATTCAAGCTACCTGTAAAATGTATAGTGAAAAGTACTTTAAAAGCATCTGGAATGCAATAAAGTAATTTTTTAAAGCATTTGCTGCATGGATTAAAAAATAGGCTAATAAATAATTCACATATCAGACAAAATTGCATTGCAGCAAATCCTTTAAATTTTAAGGTATTCAGAACAGAGCAACATAAAAATCAGAAAATATAAGCAGCTATACAATTATAGGACAAAGTTTTACATATATGCCATTATAATTTGTGTTTTATTTTTTAATTGTACATAATTAGCAAATAAAACGCAAATTATAATCGGGCCTGCTTTAGGCTTTTTATTATTTTTATATTTTAGACATCCATCAATTATGGTGGAAAAAAATTACTCCTCATTGGACGTGCCTTTAGAGAGAAATGCATCTTTAGGGATTACATAATGAAATAGTTTCTATTTTTGATCTGAATGATTTCATTTTAAAGTAGTAATTTAAAGCTTTCTATATATTTTTATCATGCCTGTGAGACTATTAGCTGAGTTGAAGTTCATCATCGTGAAGTGCTCCTGCTCAAAACCAAGACGGCAGAAAGCGTTTGTTTTCTTTATTTTATAAAAGCACAACGTTTAGTTGATATTGTGAGTGCACACAAATAAAAGTAGACCCTTTACAGTTTAGAAAGATGTATTACTCTTACCTTTATGAGCAAAAAATGACTGTGTATTTTAAGTTGATTCCACTGTTAGAAAAAACTGGCCCTCCCACAATTGTTGATTGACACTGGTGTCTTACCTTAGCCCGCCCTGAGTGAGCTGTCATCAGTCCGCCATTGTTTCACCGCTGGAGCAGATGTAGACAAAAATGACTCCTAAGCCAATGAGGTGTTTTGTTGTTGGATGTAATAATGAATATAGCAGTCATCATTTACTCCCGACATCTGAGCCGCTGAAGACACAGTGGATTACATTTGTTTTTGAAGGGAATGCATCCTCCGTATCTGCCTAAATGCATTTATGTTCGCGCAAATCATTAGTGAGCCAGCCTCGTCTACAGAAGAAGTGAGTATAAGGTTCTTTTATGAATCTTTGCAAATTGCCTTTCCTAATAGTATGCTAGTTAGCAAGTTCAGCGGTTAAAGTAAACAGTATCATGACAACGGCTCCTGGAGGAGAGGGGCAGGGATTAATAAAAAAAATATAAATGAACAAATAAAATATAAATATGAAATGGAAAATTGTAATTGAAATAAAATAAGTTGAAGCTGAAGTACTCAAATAAATTACTAAAACTGAAATTACAGTAAATTAAAAAAGAAAACAAAATATAAATATATTTAAAATTATAATATTATTATTATAGTACAGTATTGTAAGAATATGATATCTAAAATATATTAAAATATAAAATAAAAATAATGCTAAGTTTTATTAGAATATGATATAATATTGTTAATATACTAATATTGATGTTTAAAATATATAATTGTCATAAATTGCATAATTGTACATACGTATTAATATTTAATTGTAGTATTTATTGTACTGAATTTCATTTGTTGATATTAATAAATACAATTTCAGTATGGACCAGATTATTCATTACTGTCTTATTATAGTATTAGAAAGAGGGGTTTTAATCACACTACAATTTTGGAGGAGTAATGAAGTAATGCAAGCAAAGTAAGTCACCGTGCACCAAAAAAAAAATTGAACACTCAATTCTGTGGTGAAATATGGTCGTGGACATTTCACACAGCAACAATACATGCTCAGCTGTGCGGAGCAAAACTGAGTGACATATTTACCTGTCTTTTGGCAGGGTGCAGTTTGATTCTGTACTCCTCTCTCTTCCTTTTCATCCTGTGAAAACCAGTTTAGAAACTGAGTGACGGTTTACTCTATATGACAGATATTAAAGGCCGCTTAATCATTTTATTAAGGAGCAGGAAAGCAAACACTGCAGTATAGAGATAACCTCGCTTCACTGCAAAATAACAAACTGCACACTCAGTATGAAACTTAGTGAGGCTGGCAGCGAGTGTGTTGGACATATGGTGAAGACGAGGAGGGGATGGGATTTCACTGCCAATTATCTGAGAGACCTCTTAACAGACAAACCAGATGCTTATAACTTCATACCTAATGAAAGCTATGGGAAATGCATTGTCCTTCAACCGTCAATCCAAATTCAGTCACAAGACGCACAGAACACAAGTCTGCGCTGTTATACTAGCAATTGAGCTGTCCGTACTTCCTGTTTTTAGTTATGTTAGCCCTCACGATTTCCACATAAAAATTGGGAAGGAAATCATGCTTTTTGCTGTTTATCACCTGTTCGAGCACATCCTATAACAACAATACATCCTTACTCAAGTACTCAAGATGATTTGAACCTCAAGTGTAAAAACTACGGTGGCCCAGTAGTGCACAACACAACGAAATCTCTACAACACTACAAAATTGCCAAAACACAGCAAAATCACCACAACAAAACGCATAGGACTAATTGTGTTGTGTTGTGCTCATTTCATTGGGTTGCGGCTGGTTTCCGTTGCGTTGTGCTAATTTTGTTGTGTTGTGCTTATTTCGCTGTTGTGGCTTGTTTTTGTTGTGTTGTGCTAATTTTGTTGTTGTGGCTTGTTTCCTTTGTGTTGTGCTATTTTTGTTGTGTTGCAGCTTGTTTCTGTTGTGTTGTGCCAATTTCGTTGTGTTGAGGCTTGTTTCTGTTGTGTTGTGCCAATTTAATTGTGTTGCGGCTTGTTTTTGTTGTGTTGTGCCAATTTCGTTGTGTTGCGGCTTGTTTCTGTTGTGTTGTGCCAATTTCGTTGTGTTGCGGCTTGTTTCTGTTGTGTTGTGCCAATTTCGTTGTGTTGCGGCTTGTTTCTGTTGTGTTGTGCCAATTTCGTTGTGTTGCGGCTTGTTTCTGTTGTGTTGTGCCAATTTCGTTGTGTTGCGGCTTGTTTCTGTTGTGTTGTGCCAATTTCGTTGTGTTGCGGCTTGTTTCTGTTGTGTTGTGCCAATTTCGTTGTGTTGCGGCTTGTTTCTGTTGTGTTGTGCCAATTTCGTTGTGTTGCGGCTTGTTTCTGTTGTGTTGTGCTTATTTCTTTGTGTTGTGGCTTGTTTCCGTTGTGTTGTGCTAATTTTGCTGTTGTGGCTTGTTTCCTTTGTGTTGTGCTATTTTTGTTGTGATGCAGCTTGTTTCTGTTGTGTTGTGCTTATTTCTTTGTGTTGTGGCTTGTTTCCGTTGTGTTGTGCTAATTTTGGTGCTGTGGCTTATTTCCGTTGTGTTGTGCTAATTTCGCTGTTGCGGCTTGTTTCTGTTGTGTTGTGCCAATTTCGTTGTTGCGGCTTGTTTTTTTGTGTTGTGCCAATTTCATTGTGTTGCGGCTTTTTTTTTTTGTGTTGTGGCAATTTTG
>NW_015505301.1:691922-695964 GCF_001515645.1 Sinocyclocheilus grahami | reverse complement strand
GGGTTGTTTTTATTGTGTTGTGCCAATTTCGTTGTGTTGCGGCTTGTTTCTGTTGTGTTGTGCCAATTTCGTTGTGTTGCGACTTGTTTTTGTTGTGTTGTGCCAATTTTGTTGTGTTGCGGCTTGTTTCCGTTGTGTTGTGCCAATTTCGTTGTGTTGCGACTTGTTTCTATTGTGTTGTGGCAATTTCGTTGTGTTGCGACTTGTTTTTATTGTGTTGTGCCAATTTCGTTGTGTTGCGACTTGTTTTTTTTGTGTTGTGCCAATTTCGTTGTGTTGCGGCTTGTTTCTGTTGTGTTGTGCCAATTTCGTTGTGTTGCGACTTGTTTTTATTGTGTTGTGCCAATTTCGTTGTGTTGCAGCTTGTTTCTGTTGTGTTGTGGCAATTTCGTTGAGTTGCGACTTGTTTTTGTTGTGTTGTGCCAATTTCGTTGTGTTGCGATAATAATCAGAAAAAGCTGAAAATTCAGCTTTGCCATCTAAAATATTAAATATATTAAAATAGAAGTTATTTTAAGTTGTAATAATATTTCACAATATTCTATTGATGATATTATTTAATACACTAATGCTTCATTTTGTTATTCACAATCGATCAGCTTCACCAAACGGGTCTCAATTATCCATCGAGTGCTCTCAAACTCACCTTGGTGGCCTCTAGCTGTGACTCTAGAGTTCCAGATTCTTCCACCATGCAGGACCTGCCCACACACAGAGTGATGAAACCAGCAGCAGGAGCCCGAGAGCACATAGCACATCCACCCAAAATCATCTCACTCACTCCACATGTCAGTCTACACCTTACAAGGGCGGTTCGTTGTGTTGCGACTTGTTTCCATTGTGTTGTGGCAATTTTGTTGTGTTGCGACTTGTTTTTATTGTGTTGCGACTTGTTTTTGTTGTGTTGTGCCAATTTCGTTGTGTTCCGGCTGGTTTCCGTTGTGTTGTGCCAATTTTGTTGTGTTGCGGCTTGTTTTTGTTGTGTTGTGCTAATTTCGCTGTTGTGGCTTGTTTCCGTTGTATTGTGACATGTTTCCATTGTGTTGTGCTAATTTCACTGTTGTGGCTTTTTCCATTGTGTTGTGCTAATTTCGTTGTGTTGCAGCTTGTTTTCGTTGTGTTGTGTACTACTGGGCCACTGTAAAAAAAAATAAACTGCTGGGCATTTATGAATAATACAGTAATATGACACACCTGTTCAGCCACGTCAGTAATAAAATCATCAGAAGAGCGACACCAACCAGCCCTCCTCCAATATACACATATACACATACATGAAGACCCCTAAAATCTGAAATAAGGGATAAACAGCCATTAAACTTCAGCTAAATCAAATATTTAAGTATTTAAGTCTAAGGAAAAAATGTATGAACAATTTATGATCTGAGCTGCAGCAGGACAGTGTTTTAACTTGTGTTGTACTTCTCAAAATAAAACAGTATGAAGAGTATGAAAAAAAGTAATAGTTTGGCTTAACTAGTTCTTCAAAAATAGATACTAACTATCCAGAATCAAAATTAAGAACCTTGAATGCAAAATGACAATTTTTGGGATTTTAAAAAAATAATAAAATCATTTAATTTCTTGATTTTTCATGCTTCTTATATACATTAAATCTTGTTTGATAGCCTAAGCAATGTATTTTACATGTTGTTGGTCATAGGTTCAGAAAAAAAAAACATTTTTGTATCAAAAGTACAGTTACATTTACCCTGGTTCGGTCCGTTATTACAGATACAATGACCAAAAGAAAACTGCATTGTTTGAAAGCAATTTCTGTGTGAGCTGTGCTTCATAAATTGCTACACTACTGACAATGACTTTTTTTGGTCACAAAAAATGGCGTAAAATTTTTTATATTTGCCAAGTCTTCGCAAAGGGGGTAAAAATGCTTATTACATGACATTAACATTTTTCATATCAATTTTATATTTTGTGTTGAAAAAAAAAATGGTAAAAGAAAATTTTAGTATGGCAGTTGTTCTCAAACAAGGGCCCGGGGTCCACTAGGGGGCATCAATGACTTGTTCTTGTTGTTGTTTTATAAAATGCAAATCAAGCTAAAACAAATCAAAATGAAAATATTTCTTATTTTAATTCACCCCCCAAATTATTTGTGGAAATGTGGACAAAAGTGTCCAAACCAGGATCTGTGGGCCGAAGTTGGTCCGTGATGACCTTTGGTTTGGCCCACCATGCCAGATCACAAGAGGGGGAAAATAGCAACAAAAATTATGCCATGCATAATGACTTTTTGGTCCTTTGTAGAGAACAGTTTGGGCACCTATGCTGTAAATAAACAGATAGTTCAGCCCTTGTCCTACCTTGAGCAGGTAGAGTGGACAGCAGGATTGTGGTGGACCGGACACCGGCATCTGTGCTGAAGTTGCAGCGGTAGAGTCCTCCATCTTCTTTGACAATGTTGGTGAGGTGCAGACTGACCTCCATAGCATCACTACAGTTCAGTCGTCCTCTACTGTTGAACTCACTCAGCTCCACGCCATCTTCTAGCATCTGACATGTTGCTATAATATTACTACCGCCCACCTCGGTGTCCAGTTTCTCAATGCTTACTTGGTAAACCTCACCGTTGTGGACAAGGTCACACGTAATGGTCAGGTTGTCGTTCTCTGCGGCCACCAAATTAGTGTCCGGTTGAATAGAGAAGGTGGGGGTGATTACTAGACAAAAAAAAGGAGTATAAGTCTATATGATCTAGAATAAGAGTATGAACCTAGTTAGCAATTCTTACTGTATACTTTGGAATCACAATTCAGGGTTAAACCTATTGGGTCACCCATTTTTCCCATTTTTGGGAAAAATGTAACATGGTGAAATATAATTCACCTGCTTTTTCGACAAATGTGTCTTTGGTCCATGAACCCTGAGGATAAGTCTGCAGAGAGCAATGATACTGGCCGATGTCACCCTCAGTGACATTCATTATGGAAATGCTGCCGTCCATCACGGTGGATTTCAGAAACGTCACTCTGCCGTCATATGACGACTCATAGTTGGAGCCATACTGAGGATGATAAACAGCTACAGGTTGTGAAAGAGACTTTTTAGTCCAAGAGACCATAATGAGCTGGCCAGTCCACGGACACAGGCAGTCCAATACCATTCCTTCCTGCAGTGTGACTTTTGATCCTGGGGCTTTCATCTGAACGGAGCCTAGAAGACCATTATGGAAGTGTGGGAAATCAGACACAGATGAAAACAAAATCATCTAAAGATACATCATTTCAAGTCAAGACACTGGCAGAGAACGTCAGGGGTCAAGCACACCTTCTGACCAACATTTATGTTTTTCTGGGCATTTGCAATTGCCGGATTTTAAAATGTATTTAATATTTTTAACTCACAAAAAAAATGTATGAAGTGTTTTAGAAATACACTACTGTTCAAAAATGTGGGGTCTGTAAGTTAAAAAAAAAAGTTTTCGAAAGAAGTCTCAAACAAGGCTGCATTTATTTGAACAAAAATACAGTTAAACGGTAATATTGTGAAATATTACAATAATAAAAAAATCATCAATCAAGCTGAATTGTTTAGCATCCGTTACTCCAGTCTTCAGTGGCACATTGTTCAGATATGATGATTTCAAGCTGTTCAAGAAACATTTCTTTTAATCAATCTTTAAAAGTTGTTTTGCTTAATTTTTTGCAGGATTCTTTGATAAAAGTTCAAAATAATATGAAATAGAAATAGTTTGTAATAGCTAAAATAGATATACATTCTGATTTGTATCCATTAAAAATTACTATTCCATGACAAACAATTAAAAAAATTCAATATATTTCCAGGATTTATTTATTTTACCCAAGTAAAAGAAAAGGCGTATGTGCCGAAATAAAATTGCTGGTGTGGCTTTTCTGTAACCATGTACATTTTGCGACTTGTTTCCATTGTGTTGTGGCAATTTTGTTGTGTTGCGACTTGTTTTTATTGTGTTGCGACTTGTTTTTGTTGTGTTGTGCCAATTTCGTTGTGTTCCGGCTGGTTTCTGTTGTGTTGTGGCAATTTTGTTGTGTTGCGGCTT
>NW_015505301.1:684092-691820 GCF_001515645.1 Sinocyclocheilus grahami | reverse complement strand
CCAATTTCGTTGTGTTTCGTTGTGTTGTGCCAATTTCGTTGTGTTGCGACTTGTTTTTGTTGTGTTGTGCCAATTTCGTTGTGTTTCGTTGTGTTGTGCCAATTTCGTTGTGTTGCGACTTGTTTTTGTTGTGTTGTGCCAATTTCGTTGTGTTGCGGCTGGTTTCCATTGTGTTGTGCCAATTTTGTTGTGTTGCGGCTTGTTTTTGTTGTGTTGTGCTAATTTCGCTGTTGTGGCTTGTTTCCGTTGTATTGTGACATGTTTCCATTGTGTTGTGCTAATTTCGCTGTTGTGGCTTTTTCCATTGTGTTGTGCTAATTTCGTTGTGTTGCAGCTTGTTTTCGTTGTGTTGTGTACTACTGGGCCACTGTAAAAAAAAATAAACTGCTGGGCATTTATGAATAATACAGTAATATGACACACCTGTTCAGCCACGTCAGTAATAAAATCATCAGAAGAGCGACACCAACCAGCCCTCCTCCAATATACACATACAGCATGTGATGAAGACCCCTAAAATCTGAAATAAGGGATAAACAGCCATTAAACTTCAGCTAAATCAAATATTTAAGTCTCCAAAAGTAAGGAAAAAATGTATGAACAATTTATGATCTGAGCTGCAGCAGGACAGTGTTTTAACTTGTGTTGTACTTCTCAAAATAAAACAGTATGAAGAGTATGAAAAAAAGTAATAGTTTGGCATAACTAGTTCTTCAAAAATAGATACTAACTATCCAGAATCAAAATTAAGAACCTTGAATGCAAAATGACAATTTTTGGGATTTTTAAAAAATAATAAAATCATTTAATTTCTTGATTTTTCATGCTTCTTATATACATTAAATCTTGTTTGATAGCCTAAGCAATGTATTTTACATGTTGTTGGTCATAGGTTCAGAAAAAAAAAACATTTTTGTATCAAAAGTACAGTTACATTTACCCTGGTTCGGTCCGTTATTACAGATACAATGACCAAAAGAAAACTGCATTGTTTGAAAGCAATTTTGACAAACAATTAAAAAAATTCAATATATTTCCAGGATTTATTTATTTTACCCAAGTAAAAGAAAAGGCGTATGTGCCGAAATAAAATTGCTGGTGTGGCTTTTCTGTAACCATGTACATTTTTATTGAAATTGCAGCAGAAGAACCTTATAATGCTAACCATTAATGGTTATTATTTTGCACCCTTATAGAACTAAACTAACAAAAATGATGCAACCAACAACCACAAGTACAAACCAAAGTTACTTTCAATGTAACCACATATTCTCATTCCTTTTTGAAAGGATTATAACAAATCAAAAATCAGTTATTTCAGACTACTTCTTTAAAATGTATAGGATCAAACTGATTTATGTATCCCCCAATTGTAAGTCGCTTTGGATAAAAGCGTCTGCTAAATGACTAAATGTAAATGTCTAAATGTAATTCACCCTATCAGCACTGAAAGTCAATTCAATTCATATGGAAACAGGAACACTGTTTATCATGCTAAAGAACCGCCATTCATGCTTACGTCCTTTGATATATACATAAATTAAGAACAAATAGGCTATGGTTTAAATGTTTTTATATATATATATATAAGCAACAGTGTCTACCTTTGCTAAAAAAATTACCTTTTAGATAACAGAGCTGCATCATGAGTACCAAGAAGTACCAGTAATCCTTTTGTACTGCCACCATCTTGCTCCTCTGAGACAGAATGAATACAGCATTGACGAGGACTGAGGCGACCTCAGCACTTTCTGTGTTCAGCTGCAAGACTCTGCAATCACATCCTCAACCAGCAGATAAACACTGTTAGAGAGGAGGTGTTAAGATCACCAAACAAGAATTCTACCCCACACACGGTTTTTTTTTTGTTCACCTGAAACTGAAAGAGCGGACTTGAAACCAATCTCTGAATTCCCCTATGATAAAATAAAAAGAATACAAAGGAAAGGAAAAATCATGACCTTATGTAATTCATCCAGAAAGTGCTAGTACCCAAAAATAGTTTTTTACAGTGCATTTGATCATTTTTTACAGTTGGAGAATGGAGAGGCGTCTACTGTAAAACCAGCTCATTTATTGATTTGCTACAAAACAAAACACATATACAAAATTCATTTTGTACCAAAACATACATAAGCATTCACATTATTAGGTGACTTTCATGATCTCAGACAGGCACTTAGGAGCTGAAGATGTGTGTGAGATTTCTTAGGCACTTTAGAAGATAGACGTTCAGGGGTTTGTCACTTGTCTGCTCTTCATCTGTATGAATAAACAAACAAACAAACAAAGACAATTACCTCAAATTCTCAGGAAAGATCCAGTCCTGATGCATCTACTGCTGTAGTATCATCAGAGAGTAAAAATGAGAGGCTCTACGGTGATCAAACTGAATATATTCCCACCTTTCCTGGCAGACATGTATGCCTCTTCGACTTTCAGTCTGATGGAAGGACACTTCAAAGTGGCCTTTGCCTTTGTAAGAGGAGATATGCAGGATGAGAAGATAAAGGTAATTTGGACTCGCATGTAATTTGTGTTTATAAAATGATCATGAATCCTACATTGATGCCAAAGAACTATTGACTGACTCTAGTAGTACTATTCAATATTTTTTCCCAATATTTCATTATTCAAGTTGTCATAATGTCATTATATAATAACAAGATGCCATTGAATAAAAGCCGTTACCTTCTGATTGTTGTGCAACAGAGCCCAAAGCGCAGAAGCTCCTATGGTACGTATTTCTGATGAGCTACTGCCCAAACAAGATATTAGCAGCTCAACAGCTTTATCTGAAATATATATTTAGATAAAATTTAATATTTATGCGTTTATGTATTTATATGTAACACTTAGTAAAACTATCTCTCACACACACAAAAATGACAGTTTTATAACAATTTTATATATAAAATGATTATAGCAATTCTTTTAAGTAATAAAAAATTTAATTTCTTAGTAGTATGTATTTGCTGCTTCATGTGCATATTCACATCATGTCAAGACAAACATCTTATTTCCTTCACTTTCTATAAAAAAGGAATTGGGCGGAAACATTGGTTTGATGTGTAGCTAGACTCAAATGCTGGGTGTGGTGGATCATTTTTACACTTGCAGAGTCAAATTGATCTTTAAAGACTAGAATCTATATCACAGACCTACCAATATATATATATATAACATTTAGAAATGCAATACATTTTTTGTTGCTATTGATGTTTTTTGGCTATTTTGTTAAAGGGATAGTTCACCCCAAAAAAATTTGTCATTAATTACTCTCCCTCATGTCGTTCCAAACTTGTAAGACCTTCGTTCATCTTCAGAACACAAATTAAGATATTTTTGATGAAATCGAGAGCTGTCTGACTCTGCATAGACTGCAACGCAACTGAAAAGTTCAAGGCCCAGAAAGGTAGTAAGGACATCATTAAACAGTAATCAGTGGTTCAAACGTTATGTAATGAAGCTACGAGAAAACCCCACTTTATTCAACAATTTCTTCTCTTCCATGTCAGTCTCCGCCACACTTTCACAACAGTACCATGACGCATATGTTCTGTGCACACAAAGAATTCTCATACCTACTTAAAATTACGGTTGAACCACTGATGTCACATGGTCTATTTTAACAATGTCCTTACTACCTTTCTGGGCAAAAATATCTTAAATTTGTGTTCCGAAGATGAACAAAGGTCTTATAGGTTTGGAATGACATGAGCATGAGTAATTAATGACAGAATTTTCATTTTCTGGGTGAATTATCCCTTTAACCATGCCCACTGAGCCTTATTAGATATTGGCATCATCCACTCAAAGGGGAACATATTGGTCAACCATTAACATGTAAAACCCTGTAAATCCAGCGCTCATACCATTGGCTAAGACTTTGGGCTTGTTAGCGGAGCAGAAGCAGATGTTGTGGAGAATAAGCAGGATGGTGGGTTTAGAGCTGGAGTGTTTGGACTGGGCCAGTCCGACCAGCAGCTCCAAAGCCCCTCGGAGCCTGAGGATCATCTGCTGTCCGTCCTCCCCAAACGACACGTTCAGCAGCAGCTTGAGCCAGAGGAACAGAGGCTCTGCCGCCGGACTGCCGCTTCGACCACATGCCTTAGGCATAGGGAGAGACAGGAAGTGCTGCAGGAAGTTACTCTAGGGAAAACGGCAAGAAAGAAGGTTTTGATAACACTTCTCTATGAAACAAAAAAGCGGATATGCAACCAAATGAGTCATAAAAGGTTTTCTTGCTGGAGAGCAGAATTATTTAGCTATATTTACTTTATATTTATAGCCTGAAGTGTCTCACAAGGTTATATTTCTTCCTGCCCTGAATTATTTTTTGCTTTAAACATAACCAGTGAGTTACCTTCAGCAGTACCCCTCTACAGTCCCTTGAGATGGCCAAGTTGGCCAGCAGTGAGAAAGCCAGACTGTGGATGCTGCTGTTGTCAGGGGCAACCTGGGAGGCCAGTTTCATCACCCCATGCATCAGTGAATTTGTGACCGCAGTCTTGGGAAGAACAGCTTGAACTGAGCCAGAGCTACCACTGCTGCTGCTGCTACATAAAGCACTGCATGCTGGAAGAGAACAAAAGAGAGACAGAGCGAAAGAGAGAGAACTTGATTATGGAAAAAAACTAGAACGTATACAAAGAGTTGCAAGAAACTAAGCAACTGTGTCTCAGAAAGATAAAATCACAGTGTTAAGAAAACAAAACTGTTAATCAGTGTTTCTTATCTGTGAAGGGCACCTTCCCAAACCCTGAAATGGGGCCAAACACCTTGCATAACAAAACAATTGTAGCTTTAAACAAACATTTCACTCATTATTAATATACTAGTAATTATTAATAAATACTATATACACATACACTGAATATGTATACATTCCACAGGAAAAGTCAGGGGTCAGTAAGATTTTTTTTTTTGTTGTAATTATGAAAATATTTAAATTTAAACATTTACAATCTAAAATTATATATGTATATATGTATATATATATATATATTTTTTTTTTTATAAATACTGTTCTTTAGAAAATTATATTTATTAAAGAATCCAGAATTTTTTTTTACCACAAAAATATTAAGCAGCACAATTGAACAATGATAATAATAAATGTTTCTTGAGCAGCAAATCAGAGTACTAGAATGATTTCTAATGGATCATATGACACTGAAGACTGGAGTAATGACTGCTGAAAATTCAGCTTTGCATCACAGGAATAAAGTATTATAAAATATAGCTAAATAGAAAACAGCCATTTTAAATAGAAATATTTCACAATATTATAGCTTTTACTGTGTTTTTGATCAAATGAATGCAGTCTTGGTGAACATTAGTGACTATTTAATTTCTACGAAAATCTTACAGATTTCAAACTTATGAATGGTTCTTTCTTTTTTTTTCCCCCGTGGTGCTGCAAAAGTGCTACATGAAACATTGCCAGCGATATAAAACCACACAAGCCTTTTTTTTTGCTAATCTATTCATCTTGTCTCAAAATACCACTGCACAGTTGTGTAACAATGAGCGTGGAAACTCAATGGAAACAGAATTATTCCACTGTGTTTAACTCTATTAAAAAAAAACATTTCCTCCTGGTCTAACAATGCTGCATTTAGTCAAGTGTCAAAACCACTAAATGTCTTACTTCTGGGTAAGTGGACAGACGCATTTTGAAGAACAGCAAGACTGCAGGTGAATCATTTAACATGATGCTGGATTATTGAGAGACCTCAGCAGGATTTTGCTTGCCGAAGAAATCCAATATTAATCGGCCAGATGAAAGAATGAGGGTTGTGTGTTGCAAGTTAATGAATTATATAATAAAAGTGACACAGGACAGAATATGATGGTTGATGGTGAGGAAAATGTGCTGGAGGGCATATTCCATAATTGAAGAACCAGATTCATGAACTTTCAACATCACCTCCTGTTAACACAGACCTTGAGGAACACCACACATGACAGTATGCTATTGTGGCCTAGTGCTGTTAAACCATAGTGACAGCCCAAATGTACACACAGGTGCAAAAACACAAATGCGCACCCACACACACACACAGACGTATATGTACAGACTGACATTCACCCATGCGCTGCTGGCACTTCACAGGTGTGAAGCCACATCCTGTCTCAAAGCACAGCTTTCCATGAGCTCAGATATGATACAGAGCAATCACTGTGTTCAAGTAAACACACTCACCAACAGACACTTTCATGTACAATACTCTCTCTCTCGCGCACACACACACACAGAAACACATGCAAATGCTTTCATGTTTAACTGTCTCCCTCAAACAAACGCACACACAAAGCAGTTGGTCCAGATAACATTCAGATTTTTTTATACTTTTTCTGTTATATTTATAAGAAAGGGATGTCTTAGATTTCAAAAACCAATTAGATAATTAGATCAATTTCACTTCAAGTCACCATGAAATCAAAATGTATGATTTTATTTATTAAATACTGCAGTGTTTATTATTTATTTCTCTGTGCACCGTATTTATTTATTTTTAATTCATGTGCACTGGTGCGAGGGCAGGACAAAAATTCCTCCCCTCCAGCAACCTGCCACTCACTGGAGGTCACGGCAAACGACAACAAACCAATAATTTCCCGATAGACAAAATCAAATCACACCCTACATTTTTTCTCATTCGAGAAGCAAGGAAGGAAAGATGATCACAGCTTGAGTTTCGACTTTGAGAAGCAATAAAAATTATTATTTTAAATGAATTTGCTTGCTCCGTAGTTGCAGAGCAGTCAGAGTAGCCATGATGACCCCTGTCCACCAGCAAAAGCACCAGCAATGGGCACATGGCCATCAGAAATGCTCTGATAAGTTCAACCTACTTAAAGATTGTTGCAGACTTCATGGCAACAGTGATCCCTAATGACAATGGCCTCTTTCAGCAGGATAATGCACCCTAAAACACTGCAGAAATAGTCCAGGAATGATTTGAGGAACATGACAAAGAGTTTAAGGTGTTGCCTTGGCCTCCAGCTTGCCCAGATCTCAATCCGATTGAGCATCTATGGAATGTGCTTGACAAACATATCAGATCCATGGAGACCTATAGGATCTGCTGCTTGGTGCCAGATATCACAGGACACATTCAGAGGTCTTGTAGAGTCCGGACCTTGGCGCACCAGAGCTGTTAAGGGGGACCTACACAATATTAGGCAGGTGGTTTTAAAGAGATAGTTCACCTAAAAAAAAAAATTTGGTTATTAATTACTCACCCTCATGTCGTTCCAAACCCGTAATACCTTTGTTTATCTTTGGAACCCAAATTAAAGTGCCCCTATTATGTGTTATGAAAGGTTCATATTTTGGTTTTGGGAGTCCCCAACAACAGGTTGACATGCATGCAAGGTCAAAAAACTACTGCTGGCAATCGATTTAAAAAAATGTACTAATTAATCACATTTTTTCTTAAATTAATTGCGATTAATCCCACCTAACATTAAATATACTTTTATATTGCAATAATTTCACATTCAATTTTCAAATTAATGTACAAACAAGAAAGACTTAATATTTTTAATATTTGATTAATGGCATCTTTTTTTTATGAAGGCCAGTATCGCTGATACCAATTAATACTGATTTCCCTATAAAAAAATTCCCCCTAATATTTAACCATTGACTATAGACATTCAACATTACATTACAATTAAGAGCTATCAATTTGAACATTTATTAGACTTTAAAAATAA
>NW_015505301.1:682879-684082 GCF_001515645.1 Sinocyclocheilus grahami | reverse complement strand
TTACCTTATTTGCTCAACGACTCTCAAACGATTCACTCAGCGTTTCATTTTTCCTAACCCCTCCTTTGCGTTACGATAATCTGTGGTGATTGGTCCGAATGGTTATTTTCATTTGCATTTCAGCTAGCCTGTAATGCCCGATAAAGCAGCGTTTGTGAGCATAGTGCTGCTTTGTGTACAGCCGTTACCGGAGAAACAGTTAATTTACCTCTCCAAAAGCAGCACCTAGTGGCAAATAATGAATTCGCATTTTCATTCAGACCAACGCAAAAATCAAGTTTTCTCAGGTCTGTGCGTGCAACAAGTGGGCGGGCAATATGCTAATGTTTCATGTTGACGTCAACATGAAACGGCTTGGGATTCATTTTAAAAACAACTCATTTAAATGATTCAGAGTCGACTTTCTTTCGAGAGACAATAACTTTAAACACAGTGCACTTTCAGATTTAAAACTTTGCAGGATGTTTTCATTCACTTAAAGTTGTGTTACACACTACATGAAAAGTAATTTTCAAAAATCCATAATAGGGGCACTTTTAAGATATTTTTAATGAAATCCGAGAGCTTTCTGACCCTGCATCGAAAGCAGCACAACTGACACGTTCAAGGCCCAGAAAGGTAGTAAGGACATTGTTAAAATAGTCCATGTAACATCAGTGGTTTAATGTAAATTTTACGAAGGTACGAGAATACTACGGCATAATTCCGGCATAACTGTCTTTTCGCAAGTGACAACGGGTGTACCAGTTTTAACGCCATGGCGAAAGTTCAAGCAAAGCATGCTAACTTTTCTGTCTTTGGCTGGACTGACAAGCACAGAACACTATTTAGAGTCCCAGACTCAGAGGAGACAAGAGAGCAGTGGATTTATTGATTTATTTAGGCTACTGTATATTGCTGCTGCCACACAGATCTAAAATAAATCAGTTTCTAAATAAATAAATTTAAATATTTTTTTCCCCCAGCTGTTTACCTTTACAGACATAACCGACTGTTTTTGTAACTCGTGTGTTTTTAACGTAAACTTGTGTGTGAATGAGAACTTGATTAGTACTCACATGCTGTGACAGCCGTTTTCTGTCCGTGTGCATCGGATGTGTGCGCTCAGAAAACCGTATATCAGAAGTTTAAACTCATATGGTTTAAAACACATGATTTCAGCGTGATAAACATGATAATCAGAACCAAAACAGATGTTTTTTA
>NW_015505301.1:676617-682637 GCF_001515645.1 Sinocyclocheilus grahami | reverse complement strand
AATTCTTTAAAAATCCTACAATGTGATTTTCTGGATTTTTTTTTCTCATTTTGTCTCTCATAGTTGAGGTATACCTATGATGAAAATTACAGGCATCTCTCATCTTTTTAAGTGGGAGAACTTGCACAATTGGTGGCTGACTAAATACTTTTTTTCCCCACTGTATATATATATAGGGGGCTTAAAGTTCTCCGGCACCGTGCCGGTTCGCCTACCAATGGTATGAAAGAAGCACAGCTTTTGTGCTCTTATAAACACAAGATGCGCATAATAGTATCCAATTGCAGAGTCACAGCCCTAATGAATGGAGAAGTGCGACACGTTGAAAAAGCTGCAAGGCGCAATGGTCAAAGATGTCCATCTAGCACCTATTTACATAGAAAAACTAATTAAAAAGCACCGGAGCTTTGTAAACATCTCCATAAGAACGAAATGATTGCCAGAACAAATTTACCGGGATTTTTGAAAAGGTCCTGAACGGTTTTAAAAGCACCCGCCGGCAGAAACATAAATCGGCACCTAAGAAACGGACTTAAAACGGAGACTTTTGAAACTGATGCATGGCTGCCCACAAGTAGATGCATCCGCCGTCTAAATAATAGGGAATCTACCTATATATCTATGGTTGTATTTGTATAAATGCTTTTTCGATTGTGTAGTGTGGACGGAGATCGTTTCTGAAATGCAGTGAAAACACCAGTGTAGATGAGGAACGTTTTCATTTTAAAACGGCAATTTAAAACGAAAATGCACTAGTGTAAACAGGGCCTCAGTCTCAGGTGTCCCTAGAATGTGTCTGTGAAATTTCAGCTCAAAATACCCCACAAATCATGAATTATATAATTTTGAAAATGTCTATTTTGAGTGGAAGCAGAAACACGCTTTTTCTTTTCTTGCATTTAGTCTCTTTAAATGCAAATGAGCTGCTGCTTCCCTCCCCCTTTTCCAGAATAGGGCTGTGCCTTTACAGCTTGTACCTCAAATATTCTGCCAAAAAACATCTGTTTGGTTTTGATTATCATGTCTATCGCATTGAAATCATGCATTTTAAACCATATTAGTTTAAACTTCTGATATACGGATTTCTGAGTGCACACATCCGAAGCACACGCACAGAAAGCGGCTGTCACTCGGAATGTGAGTTCTAAAATTAGTTCTCTTTCATGTCTTATTGCACTTAAACTGTCAATACACATAAGTTTGTTAAAAACACATGAGTTACAAAAACAGTCAATTATGTCTGTGAAGGTAAACAGCTGGGAAAGAAATTGCATGTTTATATTACCGTACTGGCCCGAATATAAGACGACCCTGATTATAAGACGACCCCCCCTTTTTCCAGATGTACCTTTTGGAAAAAAGCTTTTTAAAAACCAAATCTTGTTTTTTCTCAGTAAAACACATTTTGTCTTCAGTTATTTTCATATTGCATATTTTTCCTATTTTAATTTTTGTTTTGAAAGTATGGTAAAAACTGTCACATTTAAAAAATATACACTTTTTGATATACCATTAAAAAAAAACAGGTAGCCCATCTGAATTAGGACATTTAGGCTATCCATCTAATATAGGAGTATATCTAACAGTAGAAGTTAAATCTTACTGTAGTCTTCAAATCTGGGTACTGTCTTACGTTTTAAAATCACAAATGGAGTTTGGTGCCATCGGGCTAACGTGACCGTCACTTCTCATGCAGCTGTAAGGTTTTCTGCCTCTTTTGTTTTACTCACGATCTTTACAAGACGCATTACATTATGTATTTCATGGCACACTCGTTTTATGCGTATTTGGCGCCACCTATTGTTATGAGTGTATTATTGACATGTCAAAGTCTAGACCCTGAAAATAAGACGACCGCGTTTTTTCGGATGCATTTCCGAGAAAAAAATATTGTCTTATATTCGGACAATACTGTGTGGCAGCAGCATAATATACAGTAAGTAAATCAATAAATCCACCACTCTCTTGTATCCTCTGAGTCTGGGACTCTAAATAGTGTTCTGTGCTTGTCAGTCCAGCCAAAGACAGAAAAGTTAGCATGCTTTGCTTGAACTTTCGCCATGGCGTTAAAACTGGTACACCCGTTGTCACTTGCGAAAAGACAGTTATGCCGGAATTATGCCGTAGTATTCTCGTACCTTCGTAAAATTTACATTAAACCACTGATGTTACATGGACTATTTTAACAATGTCCTTACTACCTTTCTGGGCCTTGAACGTGTCAGTTGTGCTGCTTTCGATGCAGGGTCAGAAAGCTCTCGGATTTCATCAAAAATATCTTAAAGTGCCCCTATTATGGATTTTTGAAAATTACTTTTCATGTAGTGTGTAACACAACTTTAAGTGAATGAAAACATCCTGCAAAGTTTTAAATCTGAAAGTGCACTGTGTTTAAAGTTATTGTCTCTCGAAAGAAAGTCGACTCTGAATCATTTAAATGAGTTGTTTTTAAAATGAATCCCAAGCCGTTTCATGTTGACGTCAACATGAAACGGCTTGGGATTCATTTTAAAAACAACTCATTTAAATGATTCAGAGTCGACTTTCTTTCGAGAGACAATAACTTTAAACACAGTGCACTTTCAGATTTAAAACTTTGCAGGATGTTTTCATTCACTTAAAGTTGTGTTACACACTACATGAAAAGTAATTTTCAAAAATCCATAATGGGGCACTTTTAAGATATTTTTGATGAAATCCGAGAGCTTTCTGACCCTGCATCGAAAGCAGCACAACTGACACGTTCAAGGCCCAGAAAGGTAGTAAGGACATTGTTAAAATAGTCCATGTAACATCAGTGGTTTAATGTAAATTTTACGAAGGTACGAGAATACTACGGCATAATTCCGGCATAACTGTCTTTTCGCAAGTGACAACGGGTGTACCAGTTTTAACGCCATGGCGAAAGTTCAAGCAAAGCATGCTAACTTTTCTGTCTTTGGCTGGACTGACAAGCACAGAACACTATTTAGAGTCCCAGACTCAGAGGATACAAGAGAGTGGTGGATTTATTGATTTATTTACTGTATATTATGCTGCTGCCACACAGTATTGTCCGAATATAAGACAATATTTTTTTCTCGGAAATGCATCCGAAAAAACGCGGTCGTCTTATTTTCAGGGTCTAGACTTTGACATGTCAATAATACACTCATAACAATAGGTGGCGCCAAATACGCATAAAACGAGTGTGCCATGAAATACATAATGTAATGCGTCTTGTAAAGATCGTGAGTAAAACAAAAGAGGCAGAAAACCTTACAGCTGCATGAGAAGTGACGGTCACGTTAGCCCGATGGCCAATTGGATACTATTATGCGCATCTTGTGTTTATAAGAGCACAAAAGCTGTGCTTCTCTCATACCATTGGTAGGCGAACCGGCACGGTGCCGGAGAACTTTAAGCCCCCTATATATATATATATATAAAACCCCAATTCCAGAGAAGTTGGGACGTTTTGTAAAATGCAATAAAATCAAAGATCTGTGATGTTCCAAAATTTTCACTGACCAACGTAAATGTACTTTGTAAATATGAACAAATTTTGTTTTTGATGGCTGCAACACACTCCAAAAAAGTTGGGACGGAGGCAAAATAAAAGTAAAAATGTTATAGAATATCCACGTTAAACTGTTTTAAAATAGTTCACAGTAAGCAGGTGAATTGGTAATAGGTCAAGGTATCATGTTATATACATGGTATATAAGGAGCATCTCAGTCTTTGCAAGCAAAGCTGGATAATGGCTCATCACTTAACACTTTGAGAAGTGTCAAACAAATCAAAAATCACATTTCGCAATGCAAAATTGCAAAGAAATTTGTCTTTCACCAAGTACCATACATAATATTGTGAAAAGATTCAGGGAATCCAGAGAAACCACAGTACATGTAGAGCAAGGCAGGGAACCTCAGTTGAATGTGCTTGACCTTTGAGCCCTTAGATGGCATTACATAAGAAACTATCATGCTGCAGTGTGAAATATAGCCACATGGGCTCAGGAGTACTTCAGAAAATCACTGTCATTTCCCACAGTCTGCTGCTACATCAAGAAATGCAACTTGAATATCTGTTACTCTAGGAGAAAGCTATACATCATTTCTATGCAGCGATGCTGCCAGGTTTTCTGGGCCAGAGCTCATCTCAGATAGTCAAAAAGACAAAAATGTGTGAGGTGCTCAGATGAGTCGACATTTCAACTTGTTCCCGGGAAAAATGGATTTCGAGTTCTCAGTCCCAAAGACAAAAGGGACCATCCAGACTTTCATTAGCGACAGAAGCAAAAGCAAACGTCTGTCATGGTATGGGGGTGCAGCAGAGCAAACAGCATGGGTGACTGGCATATGTGCGAAGGTACTATTGACATGGAGGCATATACTGGGATTGTACAGAGACATATACTGCCATCAAGATGACATCTTTCATGGGAAGTTCATGGTTATCGGATCAAGACAATGCCAGGTCTCATTCTGCATGTGCTACAACAGCGTGGTTTCGTAGAGACTGAATGTGCTAGACTGGCCTACCTACAGTGCAGATCTGACTCCTATTGAAAAAAATTTAAATTAATGTATGTGTCATGAAAAGGAGAATCAGACAACGACGATCACAGACTGCTGAGCTTTTGAAGTCTTGTATCAAGCGAGACTGGACAAAAATTTTGCTTGCAAAACTTTAACAATTAGTATCCTCAATTCCCAAACAATGAAAAATTGTAAATAAAAGGAAGGTTGATGTGACAATATTAAACATGCCTCTGTTCCAATTTTTTTTGAGTGTTGCAGCCATCAAAATCAAAATTTGTTCATATTTACAAAATACATTTACGTTGGTCAGGGAAAACTTTAGAAATCTTTTCTTTCTACTTTTGTCAATTAAATAAAAGTTAAAGAAAATGAACAAATCACAGATTTGTGATTTTATTGCATTTTACAAAATGTCCCAATTTCTCTGGAATTGGGGTTGTGTATATATATAATAAGCTGCAAAATGCCAAAATTGCTCAACCAGACAAAGTAATCACTTACACCTGAAGTACCTCCCCTTAACACAAATGCTCCATCCTTGTTTCCAGTAATCTGGCAGCACACTTTGACTATGACACAATCCCTTCTGTAGCTGTCGGGCTCATGTCAGCCTTGCATTTAGTACACAATGGCACTTACTGTACCACCACACGACTCATGAGATGGTTACAGTGAGCACAAAGCCCATACATAATCTCAGCACCCTGTCTCTCGCTTTCTAATCCTCTTTTACTCTGTCATTCCTCTTTTCTCGCTCTCTTTCCTCCACCTCTCAGAAGACTGACCCACTGTGCAGTTAGCAGTGTAGACACAGAGCAGTTCCAGGGCTGCTGTCATGGTGAGATCGTCGAGCAGGAACCAGGGCCACAGAGCCATCAGCACCGCTACCAGACGCAGCTCTGTAGCCACAGCCTGTTGAGACAAAGCTTGGCGGCATCAGTCAATACTGCATATTTAAGTGCATATTTTGAAAATCTCAAAATGAACTATATTTCTAAATTAATTCATACTACAATTTTTTTTCCACATTATTATACTAACTCAATGATCATTTGTCAGGGACTGCAATCTGCCTGTGGCACATGTAAATAATATTATTTATATTAATCCTTTTTTTAAACTTTTTTCTCACATTATTACACTAGCTCAGGGCTGTTTGCTTTCACTTAAGACTACCATCAGGGACTGCAATCTGCCTGTATGGCTAAATCTGACACATTTACATGTACAGCTGATGTCAACAAACTTAATATAGATTAGGTATTTTTTTCTATTTACTTGCATGTCATCTGACCAAATTTTTTTTTTTAATTATTGAAATAATAATTAAAAATAATAAACAATTATTACTATTAAAATATATATTATTAAAAATATATTATTATCATTTTAAATAATTAAGATTTTTGCATGTACTCAGGTTTTCCATTGATTTGGGAAAAATTATAACTAAATTACACACACACACACACACACACACACACACACACATATAT
>NW_015505301.1:672476-673373 GCF_001515645.1 Sinocyclocheilus grahami | reverse complement strand
TTAAGGGGGTCTGAATACTTTCCGTACCCACTGTATGTATATTCTTGCATTTAAAACTACAGAATTTTAATATCAGCCATAACACGAAAATAATTAGCATACCTAATGAAATCTAAATAGGGCTATAAAGAAGGGAAATTAAATGGTGACAAAATGTTCATTCTTGAGAGAATAGTTTCTTCACCTGAACATTAACTGAAAGGCTGTAAATTGGGATGTTTAATTGGTGAAATATTAATTCAACAATCTCAGGTTGATTAACTCCCTTTGTACTTCACAGAAATGATCACATGACTGATTACATGCACACAGTCTTGCTAGGTGTTGTGTATTTTCTTGTAAAGACTGCACCTCAGTCCTTACAAGAAAATCTGCATGACGCCAGCAAGATTTCAAACCCGCAGTGTTTCACACCCACAAGACCCCTGTGAGAGTGTCTGCGGATACTGTACAATGAATTTAACTACTCAAATAATCAGCATGGGGAAGATTATTTGAAATGACGTACTTTGCATTCATTATGTTGATACAGGCAATTTCGCAGTATCTCTAGAATCATCTTAAGCTCTCTCGTGCTGTTCTCCACCTGCTGACATTGAACAAAGACGGAGCAGTTAGAACAAGATATCATGCTGATAGTGGTAATACCTTCTTTTTTATATATGCATACATTTGTGTCTGTTTGTATTAATTATAATTGTAACACTTCATATTAAGTTTTATTAATAGGTCTTAACAAAAATTACGTTTCGTAACAAATGCACGTAGCGCAACATGATTTACTGACATAGGGAATGTTCCTAGATAAACATCCTCTGTCATTTCTAGAAATACATTAATTTCAACCATCATAGGCCTACCCCTAAATTAAGACTGCATAATTAGTTAACAGTCTTG
>NW_015505301.1:649991-670536 GCF_001515645.1 Sinocyclocheilus grahami | reverse complement strand
GCGATTGATCGCATTCAAAATACTTCAGGTTTTCCCTTGGTATGGGAAAAATAAATAAATAAATTGTTTGCAAATAATTGTGATGTAAAACACTGGCATGCATTAAAGATACAAAGAAATGTTTTAAACTGTACTATTAGATTGTAACTACAAAAAAAAGTTAAATTAAAATAAAAAACATGAGTTTCAGGTTTTTAAAAAGACCATCTTTGACATTTCCATGACATTTATAGCAATTTCACTGATAATCTGGCATTATATACGTAATAATGATTGTTGTATTATTAATTAAAGTTATTATAAAGCAGCACAAACATAAGGAACTGAACCGGAGGATCGTTCAGTTTTGTCATTTTTTGGTCGCATTTGTCTCTCTCCCTTCACCTGCCTCTACCACCCTCCTCCCTCTCAACAGGTTTTCAGTGTTTCTGATGTTGAAGCTGTCTGTCATGTTGCTGGAACCCTTCGTACCTTCCTCCTGTGAGCACTCTTGCCCGTTTTCACAGACTCCAGGTGAAGCTCTGCGTAAATGTGCTTCATGCGTTCCACACAGCTGTCAATCTCACCAGCTGAAGAGGGAGAAGAGACATGTATCTGTCTGTACTCATCCATCAGACAGTGACATCAGGCATTAGACACAAATATAGCATCACCTGGGACTGAAATTAATCTGTATGTGAGATTTCCTCCTAGTTGAGGGAATAGCAGCTTTTTAACTGCTACCTTTTAAGAGGGACATATTCTATACTTCGAGGATTTTTCTTGAAGTTTACTCAAACGTTAGTCAAGTTATATGCACCAAAAAGTAATTTGTATATACAAGATGTTTCTTCAACCTGTTTCACTCTCAGAACAAAACAGGATGTTTATGCTACTATACCTATAGGATGCTGAATATTCAATACGTTCATATGCAAATGTGCTCATAGTTGTGACATCAAAACCAATAGTGTTTGATTTCCATAAATGGTTTGGGTGGAATGAGGAGGGAGCCATGTGTTGTGAATGCTAGCAAATGTCTACATTGTATGTCACAAGTTAGCTCCTCATTGTGTGTTTATGATGTTAAAGATCATTGACGTAATTTTTACCTTTACATGCATAACTCTGAGCGCTGGAGCTACAGGCTAACAGAGACATGAGCACTTTGGCCGTCATCTTTTTCAAGGGGTCCTGGAATGGAATCTTCTCATATCGCTGTAAATTGAACAGGAAGCACAAAATGTTTGCATCGTGTTCTGAATAAACTGAATAATTTTTGTAATGATTTAATGATTATTTCTTAAAATATAAATAAATGTAAGAATGCATATGTAAGCATAGTGAAGCAGTTTAGTTTTAAAATACTACTAAATAAATTAAATCAAAGTCAGTATGTTGGGGTGGGTGAGTAATTTTGTGTCACGGTAACAATATATATCACGGTAGAGTTGTTTTTGCTTTAAATAAAGTCTTTATGATATCAAAATTATTGATACCATAGAAATTTCACAATTCTTGTGACCAGTGTCAAAATCACAAAAAACTAATACTGGATTTAAAAAAAAAGCTCTCTAAAGACAATTAAACAGTCAGTGATTAAATAAGAATAAGAAACTAATTACAAGCAATAGGACAAAAAACAACAGTAGAACAAATTAATAAGAAATGCTACATACATTGTATAAAAGTAACCAAAAATATAAATTTATAAAAAATAATAAATAAAAAATGTATATTTATTCTTAAAGTTACAAAAGTGATTTAGTCAAGAGAAGTTAGCGATTTTCTCTCTTTTGTTGTTTGAATAACCTGAATGACAGACAGCATAACTATTAGACTGCTGTCACTTTAAGAGCTGCCCAGATCCAATATACAGTTACACGTGTTTTCTTTCTTATTTGTTTGCTTTCACTTAAGACATAAATTACTGCGTTTACGAGGATACTTGTAAATACCGGCATTTTGACACATACAAGTGTGTGTATTTAACAGTTCAAGGCCTGTAAAATGAAAAAAAAAAACTCAGTTCAATACTCCATTATTGTCATTATGAAACAAGAAAACCATAAAACAGGTAATTATATGACAGAGAGGATACTCATGTCACACTCAAATTAGTTTAGTTAGTTTTTTCAACATTATAACCTCAAGAAAAAAAATCATATTCGCTATAAAAAAACAGTATGTTATTTAAGGCTGACCCCTAATAGTAGACTAATTGTTAGTCGACCAGAAGAGGATTGGTCGACCAAAATGTTATTAGCCGCTTAGTCGCAGAAAAAAGAAAATCCACAGGCGAAGTCACGTAGATCGTTAACAGCTGGTCTATGTGGTAATACAGTACATCGGGCAGGACATCCAAACGCACGCATATAATTAATCCACCACAAATAGGCTTATCATTTGAAATATGCAATATTAGAAACTTTACATGGCCACTCAATCTGATGTTAATCTAGAAATATGTGCACTATTCAGTGTCTGTGCGGAGTGTGGAAGCGCGCTCACTGCAGGACAGATGGAGGTGCCGGTGCACTCATTTGCTCTTAAAATACTCCATCATTTTTGCTTATACAGATAAGAGTAATACATATTTTGAATCTGTAAAGACTCTACGTTAATTTGTGCACTCACAATAACAACAAAACGCACTTTTGTAAAACAATGAAAGCAAACCGGATGCGCTTTCTGCCGTCTCGGTTTCTCTGAACTTGAGCGTGAAACTCCGTGTATATCTTTGCCTTACAGACATTAAAAATAGATCTATAGAGAGTGAAATGTCTACTTTCAAATGAACCAACTCAAATGGAAAACAAATATTCTCAGATTATGTCATCCGTATGAAACATGCATACAGGCGCGTTCACTACTACGGAGATAACGAGTCAGTGTCGCCGACTTCATCTCTTAAACCAGAAACAAAGAAAGCACTAGTTTATCAGTGAATCATTAAAATGTTAATGCAGCCTCCTTACTGTTTTTCACTGACACATTCATAATCATTACTTCTGCCGGTGCGCTGTGGCAAGCTTTATGAATGTGCTTGAGCGCTTATTAGGCAATTAAAGGCTCATTATAATGATTTAAATGGTTTATTAATAAACGTGTGATTAGTGTGAACTAATGCTTCAAATGAACAACTACTAGTCGACCAGAAAAATCCTTAGTCGAGGGCAGCCCTAATGTTACTAATGTAAAGTATGTGTGTGTATATATAATTTTTTTTTTACGTCATCAATCTGATTTTTTTTTCTTGGCATTATGGGGTATGGAGTGTAGACTGATGTGAAAAAATAAGCATAATTTTAGAAAAGATTTTAGATTTTTAGATCTGACTTTTAGTCATACTTTTGTCACTGACCCATAAATAGAAGGAAGTAGCCAATTGATGGATGTGTTAGGTGGCCAACCAATCAGAACTGAGATTGCCATTTTGAGAATTTTTGTGTGATATGAGTCCACAAAACTGAATCTCTTACCTCTAGTAATAGTTCACAAATGACCTCCCCAGGCTCAGAAGAAAGGACTGCAGTTAGCGAGGAGCTGAGGAGCTGGCCTGTGTGGCCTCCTGATCTCCTCTTAGCCTCCTCTGTGAACAGCACACACAGAAAGTCCAGGGTCGATGTGTCGATGTGTGACTCATTTTTTTTTCTTGGCATTATGGGGTATGGAGTGTAGACTGATGTGAAAAAATAAGCATAATTTTAGAAAAGATTTTAGATTTTTAGATCTGACTTTTAGTCATACTTTTGTCACTGACCCATAAATAGAAGGAAGTAGCCAATTGATGGATGTGTTAGGTGGCCAACCAATCAGAACTGAGATTGCCATTTTGAGAATTTTTGTGTGATATGAGTCCACAAAACTGAATCTCTTACCTCTAGTAATAGTTCACAAATGACCTCCCCAGGCTCAGAAGAAAGGACTGCAGTTAGCGAGGAGCTGGCCCGATCCTCTGTGTGGCCTCCTGATCTCCTCTTAGCCTCCTCTGTGAACAGCACACACAGAAAGTGCAGGGTCGATGTGTAGAGAGAAGACTCAGCGTCCGATTGGTCCAAACACACTTGGAGAGTCTCTGTCACGAGAGAAAGCAAAAACTAAACATAAAGAATGCTAATATTTACTTTTCCGAGCTTTTCTCAAACTCTGAGACGAGAAGATGCAAAAGATGCAAAACTTCACAACAAACAATCTTCACCACAAGGGAACATCTGACGGAAAAGTCTCTCCAAACTCACAGGCTTTTAAAAACAGCTTCCAAAGCCTGGATACCTGCAGGCAAGTCAGCGAGTCTACTGCCCACCCACCTGTTTTAGGATTTTCTACCACATCCATCAGATCTAAAGCAGGCTGATTGTTCTCCCTGTCTCTGTCCCAGTCTGTCATATGCAGCAGGGACACCCATCCACACATACAGGCATAATGAGCTGGCCTCCCACTGCATCCGTCTTCACCTCAGCTGTCTCCTTCCTTCTCAACATCTATCTAGCACATCCCTCTTCCATCTAAACTCCTCAATCTTTCTTTTCCCTCCATCCCCTTGCACTTTCATCATGTTTGCCACCATTTTCTCTTTGTACTCTTCTGTTTCTTTCTGCCTTCCCTTTCCATTTGCTTGTCTCCACCCTTTGTAACACACTTTGGTGTGTGTATGTGTGTGTCACCTGAAAAGCGCTGCCAGCGTTTCCCCAGTGCCACACCGACAGATGGGCCGACCGCAGCTTGGTTCCTGCGCAGCAAAGTAGCCAGGAGCATCAACACATCCGCCCAGGTGTTGAGCATTGCACCCTGGGCCTGCGCATCTGAGGACCAAAACAAGCAAACACACATCAAAAAACACTTTCAAATCACTTTTCTTTCATTTGAAGGTCTTGTTTGGAAGATTTTGGAGGGGGTTGTGGATTTGCTGAAGACTACCCAAGTCAGCGACAGACAGCGTGAGGATGGAAATGAGGTTGTTCAGCAGGGGTTTGAAGATCTCTCGGTGGAACGGCATATCCTCACTGTGTATTGCTGCTGACTGCAGGAGCTTACACAAACTTTGCACATAATACACACTACTCAGCACCTGAGGGAGAAACAGGAGGGTGAGGGGAGAGAAAGACAGTGTCAGTAGTAACGAGTGCCGAGTTACCTATCGAAAAACACACATACAGCAATTTGGTTTCACAACAAATAGGTGACTAACTGAAGCGGTGTTCAAGAGAAAGTGGAACTGAACCAGAAACCATGATTCCCTTGTATTCCACTTTCGGCAGAACTGCTTTTGTCAAGTATGACTGTGTGTACATCAATGAAAGGTTATGGGCAAAAAAAGGGTCAGTTCACCCAAAAATCTAAAATCTGTCATTAATTACTCACCCTCATGTTGTAAGACCTTCGTTCATCTTCGGAACACAAATTAAGATACTTTTTGTGAAATCCGAGAACTTTCTGACCCTGCATAGACTGCAACGCAACTAACATTCAAGGCCCAGAAAGGTAGTAAGGACATTGTTAAAATAGTCCATGTGACATCAGTGGTTCAACCGTTATTTTATGAAGCTACAAGAATACATTTTGTGCACAAAGAAAACAAAACTAAATTTATTTAAACATGCTTGTGTGATGAGCATGAACCGATGAGCTTTGTTTACTATATGCGATTTGCTCTGTGTATGTGTTTTGATGTGAATAAAAGCCTACAATAAATCTGAATATATAAATCAACAGTGTCTCTTCAAAAGACTTGAATTAAAACACTTGATTCATTATATGATGCCTTTTTGAGTTTTTTGGATCTTCTAAAATTTGCTAACCTGAACTTTCAATGGAGGAACAGAAACCTCTCAGGTTTCATTAAAATATGTTTGAATGACATGTAAATGACGAGTAAATGACGACAAAATCACTTTAAGCTCAAAGCACTTAAGAGATATCGTAAACAAGTTCACTTTTTTTTTATTGATCATACATTTGGTCAAGATATAGAGCAGACACTGGACAAGGACGAAACTTTCTAGCGTGCATGTGTTGTCCGTCTGTGTTCGAGCTCACTATCAAATGGAGTTTACTTTGAAAGGCTACATGTTCGGCTGTATGCATGCGCTAAGATGAAAACTGAAAACTCTTCTGACGTATTTTGCATTTTATTTACTTGAATTTAATATGTCGCATATTATCGATGTGCAGATTTTGAAGGGAATAGATTTATTCATGGTAAAATGTGTTAAATACTGCTAACAATACTGCACTTTTAGCTAAAATGATCATAAAATTATCAAAAATATTTAATAAGAAATCATGCATGTGATTAAGGCCCTGTTTACACTAGTACATTTTTGTTTTAAAACGGCGTTTAAAATAACTCAAAATGAAAATGATCCTCGTCTACACTGGTGTTTTCACTGCATTTCAGAAATGATCTCTGTCCACACTACACGCCCGAAAACAGTCACATGACCATTTATACAGGTACAACCATAGATATATATATATATATATATAGGTAGATGCCCCATTATTTAGATGGCGGACGCTTCTACGTGCTTGGAGCGGTCGAATGGGGAATCTACCTATACATATCTATGGGAAAAATGTAAGGGGGTCTGAATACTTTCCGTACCCACTGTATATATAGGTAGATGCCCCATTATTTAGATGGCGGACACTTCTACGTGCTTGGAGCGGTCGAATGGGGAATCTACCTATACATATCTATGGGTACAACTATGAGCATGATGTTATTGTTTACACGGTCATCAAGGATACGCAGAGCGAATGTGGGCAGCCATGCCATAATTTTTTTAAAGTCTCCGTTTTGGTCCATTTACACTGAAACGCAACCCCGGAGTTTTCAAAATAAAACGGGGTCTGCAGCTTTTTCAAAAATCTCCGTTTTCACAGGTCGAAAATGCCAGAATAGTGTAAATGACAGCCGTAACCGGCTGTCGTAAAATGATAGCCATAATGTACCTGGTTCCTGGCATCTTCCATAGCAGCTGGCAGGAGAGGTGTCCTTAACTCATTGACACACTGAGATATGGCCGCTGCATCAACAACACTGAAATAGACAGCACAAAACCAACAGGAAGTCATGCAGGTGAGTTCACAGTCTAAACAGATTAATACAACGAACACATAAATAGAATCTAACTTTAAACATGGTTTGTGTCATTTTTGACATGTTTCTTGGGTCTTGCTGTTAACCAGCAGAGACAAAACAACCACAATTTGGTATTTAGAAAGAGTGGGCAGATGGCAGGCAGGATGTGGTTGTGTTAAAGTGTTGTCAGGTAAACCAAGAGAATATATTTATATAGGCGGACGGTGCGAGTGTGAAAATGAGGTGAGAGGCGTGCATAAGGTTGCAGTATGTCATACATCCACATGTGTAGTGCATGTCTGTGACTAACAGCTTAGAAAATCTTAATACATATTTAGTAATTTACTAATAAAATGTCAGTATGATGCTTTAAAAAATATATAAATAATGGCTTCATTTTATATATAATAACTTTGCACAACATCTGTTTGTCTTCACATGTCTCTCTAACCTGGCCATGTTCTCAAGTATTTGGTTCTGTTTGAGGGCAGATAGACTAAACTCAGGAAGCACAGCCAGCAGGTTGTCCAGTAAACCGCATACTGCTAGCAACAGGTGAGGGGTTACTATAGCACTAGGCTCGGTCATCCCCCCTGGGTGGGACTCATGAGTGAGGGCGGAGTCTGAGCTGTCCGTGTCACTCTGGCCTATAGCATAAAGAAATAACAGCAGCCTCAAATTACTAAAGACTGGGGGAAAAAAAACATTCCTGTCAAGGCTAAACTGTCAATTCCTTGCCTTTTTCCCCTTAAGTCATACCTTGAGCAGTGAGTCTGTTGACTGGAGTGTCCTGGATTGCAGCAACAGCTGAGGTCGGAACTGGAGAATGAGTCCCACTAGAGCTACCTGATGGAATCTAAAGAACACACAGACAGACATAATAACAATTTGAAAATAATTCAGGCTAATTTTTGCTAATTTGACGTTGCTTGCAGCTACCTATAAGCGTGTAGCTCTCTTATACGTTATAATATCATTATACCATTCCATAGATTTTCCACCCAAAACAGCATAGAAAATGTTAGAAAAACCAGCAATTTAGCGATTCAGATCTAACTTATTTTTCATGTAAAGTTATTGATTATTGAGGGGTTACCAAGGAATTGCATCACTAATTATCTTATAAATTTACTGCTTTGGCAAATAAAGGCAATTTGGTAGCAGTTTTACTTAACATTACCAATTATAATATTGTAAGTGTAGTGAAAGACCAACATATACAAACCAGGCTGATTAATCACTCAATCGTGCATTTGGTCATTTTGAAATTATCACTGTCAACTGTAAATTCTAAATATTGTCTGCTTTAACAGTTTGGTTTGTCTCCTTCACTGTTATATTATTATATTATATTGTATTATAACTAACAATATTATTTTATTTGACATTACATTATAATATAGCACAATACATTAAAATATAAATTACCATTCAAAAGCTTTTTAATGTTGTTAAAAGAACTCTTTTGTACTCACAAATGCTGCATTTATTTGGTCAAAAATACAGTATATTATATCATTCTAATATATTGGTTTGGTACTTAAGATTACTTTTTTATTATATCAGTTTTATTTTACTATTAATTGTATTTTATTATATTATATAATTATTTTCAGTGTTGTTATCAGTGAAAATAGTTGTGCTGCTTAACTTTTTTCAGGATTCTTTGATTAATAGAAATGACAAAAAGTACAGTATTTATTTGAAAAAAAAACTGTCACTTTTAATCGATTCAATGCATCCTTGCTCAATATAGTTAGTGATGTCTTTAAAAAGGAAAAATCTTACTGGACTTACTTTTCACTAAACAGCATTTCTGCAGGTTTTATGAAGGTAAATGTAAGACTTTTTAAGAACAACTAAATTGAATTTAAGGAATAAATTAAAGGGAACACAATACATCAATATACTCTAAGTGTATAGGTCTAGAGAGAACACAATTAGCTGCATTAGCATACTTCCAAATCAATCTCCTTTACTTTTAAATTCATTAAAAAAAAAAAAGTAGCTTAACTAGAACATGGAAATAACTTTTACTGTACCTCCTGATCACACTGCAAAAAGTGCTGTTCATCCTCAGTATTTTTGTCTTGTGCAATATTTAAATTTTTTATTTAATTTTAAAGCAAAATTACATTAGACAGAAGTCCTGTTTCCGTGAAACTGATCAAAATTAAGTTTAAAATGAAATTTAAAACGAATATGAAAAACGGAAAACAAGTCTTCATAGCCCATTGCCAGATGTGTTTTAAGCATACAACTTAATTTTTCAGTAAACAAGACTTATATCTTCATTTTACATGCATCTTGCTTTAAGAATGTTTAGATATTTGTATTAGAACACAAGACAAAAACAGTGCATGCTAAATTTAATGCCATGACTTGATGTATACAAAGCTTTCTGCTCTGATTTAAGATTTTTTAAGGCCTTAATTTATAAAAGGTGAATCAAGGCTTTAAGACCTGCAGAAACCCTGCTAGAAGGAAAACCTTGGTCGACTACACATTTATGTCTACTGACCAGAGTACTGGAGGTGGACATGGATCCTGAGGCCTGAGTTTGGTTTAGAGGAGCAAGCATCTCTCTCCAGTGCTTCAGAGAATCATTCAGATCAGTCTCTACAGAAAGAAACACACATGTCTTCATTTACAAACAAAACAGCAAAATGTACTACTAAATTATATGCACTGGAATAATTACCTCTAACAGCTTACTAATACTTTAAATTCTGTTTTAACAAGCGAATGATAAATGTAAACACCATCATCTAAAATATGCAACACACCGGCCATGATCTCTAGTACAGAACAGTATTAATAATGTGTGTAAGCATATGGATGCCACCGAGTCAGACATCCACTAATGGCTGGCAGTGCTCTGGGCGCGTGGACGCCGTACCCTGGGTGACATTGGCTGGCGGTGGAGGGGGGCTGAGGGTGAAGGCATGTCTGCCCATGTAACAGCTCTTCACCATCTGGCCCACGCTCTCAAAAAACTGGCAGTGGTACAACAGAGCCTGCAGGGCAGGAAGCCCGACCAGACACAGGCCTGAATCCTCATCATGCACACAGGGGCTCTGGGAGACACAAGAAAGAGAAGAATAGAAGACAAAAAAAGAAAGAAAAAATGAAAATACAGGAAATATAATACCGAGGAAACCAGAAATCACCACAGACAGATCTGTTATGTCTACAGAGCTTTTAAGAGCGGCTGTATTGATATTCAGTTCTGAAAGTTTATTCTCATGTAAACATACCTGCCAGGCACACTCTTTGGCCTCTTCTGCATTAGCAGGCATTGGCATCACAAGGAGGTTTTGCAAAATAAATGCTGCCTATAGGGAAGAGGAACATAAAAATCAGCAACACTGCCATCTTCTTGTAAATGAATGGAAATGCATGCTGGTTGAATTCTCAAAGGAATTGCACAAAGTAAGTGACAAATTCCTAAAAAAAGCGAGTAATGCAAACACATTCCCTTGAAAGTGTGACTGTCTATGCTTGTTTAACCGCTTTTTCTCTTCCTGTTTCTGAATATGTCTTTGTACTAAACCTATACTAATAATGAAACATTCAGAAATAGATCACAGATCTGAACGAATATGACTTGCAGAGCCCTTCTGACTGGCGACATTAAAATCGAATCATAATGGCAGCTTATTCTAACCTAGAACGCCCACTTAGACAGGAAGTGGCCAACTGACTGCTTTGTGAAGCTACTAAGCACTTTTTATTTTTTTGTACACTATCGGTAAAAAGTTTGGAATAATTAAGATTTCATTTTAATGTTTCGGATTTTTTTTGAAAGAAGTCTTATGCCGTGTCTACACCAGAAACCGAAACTGACATGGTTTCTAGAGATCAAAAGGTTTTGTGAAAAAAAGGGAAGACTTTAAAATAAAATCTGTAAAATAAACTGTTAAAAACTGTTTGATGATTAGTGAATGTACGCTATTGTTGTCATCGTTCAGTCTGTATTTCAGTTTTAATGTACGTTTTTTTTAAACAAAGTAGCTGATATTTGCCGTAGCAACATCTAGAATCTAGTGGAGTGCCGAGTCGCTTTCACCCAAAAATGGTGGAAGCGTAGGGCTGCTGCTGGGCGCCGCTGTTGCAATGGAACGTTCTTATTGGCTTTCACTTCTTGTCAGTATAAGTTCTATTATTGACTGTGGAAAAAAAATTGAAAATCTTATTTCACCATGTATATGTTGTTGTGGGAGGCCTCTAATGCAGAAATAAATTAGTTTTAACATTTTTGATATTTTAGTACGTTTTTAGTGAAATGTTGTAATATTACACAACGTTGGGCCTTTGGGGTAGCAGATTTTCAGTGATTTTACTAACTAAGATGATCTAAGGATTCAATTGCAGGGTATACTGCTTATGTAGCCCCATAACAGCAGCCTATATATCCATACACAAATAATCACACAAGTCGTGTTTTTTATGAATATTATATTTATTATAAAAATATGTTCAATCAAAACTATTTACTGGTATTTAACAATGTCTAGCTCTGTTCATAGCCATGTTCAATTCCCAGAGTCTCGTAATGATTTTATAAATGCTCCTTTCTTTTGAAAACTGTACTCATTGGTGTTAGATGTCAGAGCCTTCTGATCAAATCTTCTGACACAAACCTTCAGAAGTACTCCAGCGGTGTATGATGGGAGACTGCATCATTAGTGATATCCTAATCAGAGAAATTAATGTTGATACAGATAAAATCCTTTTTCAGACAGCTTTACCTGTTACAGCGCATGGTCTATGTTCTTGAATGGCCTGGTTTTGTTGGAATGATATTCACAAAATGGGTGGTCTTTTTTTTCTTGTCCAGTTCACAGGCATCTTTATATTACTTTTTATCATTTGTATCAGAGTCCATCTCAAAGTCTTTGTTCCCATTTTGGATGGCATCAATGACATCATATACATTATAAAATTATGACCTTACCTGTCTAGTAGCTTTCTGAAAAAAAAAAACACCACAACACTGATTATTTTCAAGGCATAATAATCTTGATGCAAGTCAAATCCAATCATACTTAAACATTTTAAAGAATTCACCAATTTTGCAGAAATCACACATTTTACAGAATTCAGACATTCCACAAATTTCAGATTTCTAACAATACAGTTTGATAGCTTATTGTGCTCTTTTTATAATGATAATAACATGTATAACCCCCACATTCCAGAACATTATCACCTGGCCCTCATGCATCAAGAACACATTTGAGCAAACAAAACAGAAAAGAAAACAGAACCAGTTTTAAAGAATTCATCAATTTTGCAGAAATCACACATTTTACAGAATTCAGACATTCCACAAATTTCAGATTTCTAACAATACAATTTGATAGCTTATTGTGCTCTTTTTATAATGATAATAACATGTATAACCCCCACATTCCAGAACATTATCACCTGGCCCTCATGCATCAAGAACACATTTGAGCAAACAAAACAGAAAAGAAAACAGAACCAGTTAAGTATATTTTAAATTTTAGTTTTAAATATTGCATGACAAATAATTTAAAATTCTCAAAGAAATCATTTATTTTTTAATTCAACTTATCATTTACTGTAATAATCATGTAATTTGGAATAAAACTCAAAATGGTAACAAATAAGACATTAAAAATCAACATTATATTTTGTCACTGACAAAAATGGTCAAAACGTATGTTGCTAACAAATTAGAAGTACAATTCATTCATGTAATGTGTAAGGTGCACAGGCAAATTTTGCTTCCACTCTAGCCCAATGTTGTGAAATTACAACACTGACATAAAAAGCTCAAAATCTAATTTAATCAAAGTATTTAACAGTACCTTAATATCTGCATGATCTACACATATTACTAATCACAGAAAAAAATATTTTAGGCATTATACTTACTTGTATGTTGATTTATCCAGTCCAATAAAAAAGGTGAAGTTCCTTGAAGCAAGTGTGCAGGTTGTCTAAGTTTATGGCCAGGGAAACAGACCTATTTACAAAATATACCACCCAACAACATTGCAGGACTGAACAATAGAACCTACTAGTTGAGTAAAAAGGCTAAAAAAACAAGTACAGGTTTAACTTAGTGGAGCTAAAACTGATGTTGTAATATTAGAACAGTGGGCCTTACAGGGTTAATATTAATCAAACAACAAAAGACAAATTCAAAATCCCACACTGCTCTTGAGTGAAGGACTTTTGTAGTTTTAATAAGAAACAAAGAAAGTTTAATTCGTTCAGTGAATAGTATGCTGTTTTATTTTACATTTGATTATTCATTTCTGTAGTAGGCTGTTAACTGCTTGAGACTTGCATAATGTTTATTAAAAAAAACATTAAAGCACAGTTTGCTTCACTTGTATCTTTTTATTCTATTGTATTTGTCCTTTGTTTTTTTTTTATTACTGACAGTTTAATTATTTTCAATAATTTGAGAACTTTTTGATTGTTCGTTACTAATAGGCTAGTTACCTAATACTCTGCTGTGGTATTGAGAATTGTGAAATTTTGCTGGTCTCTACAATGTAGATGTCATAGCAACCTTATTTACAGGAAATATATATTTGATATGTATCGCTATCTTTAAATAAATCACTCGTATAAAGTTTTGGTCAAATGGCTTCCTCATAATCATGTTAAATAATTGTGATTACAATATTGACCAAAATAATCGTGATTATGACTTTCCATTTTTTGAGTCCAACATGCATCAGATGGTCCATGAACGGACTGAGAGCAGTTCATAGACTCTCAGTATGAAGCAGTCTGGGAGTTTTTTGTGTTGTTTTCAAGTTGAAGCTGGATGGACTCACCTCTCGGCGCACCATACTGCACTCCTGTCTTTCCAGCAGGATGTTGAGTACCGTGGCCCACAGACCTCCTGAAATGTTCTGGCAACTCTCTGACAACGCCACACACCCTCTCTCCAGCGAACTCAGAGCCGCACCCACAGCCAGGCTGGCACAGCGGACCTAGAGCCAGACAAATACATACACACACACACACTTGTGTTCAGACCCAGCACATGTGCTTGGCAGTGCTAACTGCCATGGGCTCTTTGGCGTGTAGCACTGGCACAAATTTGTGTTTGTCATGCCCATTATTTTCAGTGCTCAGCATCTGCTGAGCTGAGGGAGGCCTGGACACGCACGAGTACTTGGGGAAACTATCCAAAATAGAAGGCCAAGGCACACAAATTGCTAAATAAGGTTTTCATCAAAATTATGGACACGTACATTTAATACATTTACATTGTCTATGATTGCATTCAGTGCCAATGTACAGAGAATGTTAATTCAAGAAAACAAGGTGAATCAGTATTTGGTGGAGCTTTGAAAATCTAAATCAATTTCAATTATTTCAGATCTTGTACTTTTGATCCATTTAAGACCACATCGGGATGCTATTTTTAAATGACTTTTTTGACAGAACTTCATTTAAAAAACACTGTCAAAATTTATAATCAATATATTGTTTTTAAATTGTAGGTAAATGATTCAACGCAGCACATAAGATGTCCATGGACTTTTGTCCAAATCAACGTTGTAGGTTAAAATTTATATAAATGTATGGGAAAATATGTCAAGTTCTTTAACTGACAGTGTTGTTAACTGAATCTAAAACAAAAAAAAAAATGTTTTCAATAATTGAAAAAGTTGAAAATTACAAATATTAGATGAAACTGACAAATAACAAAATTTTGTCTTGGCAACTAACGGAAAACAAGTTTAAGTACTACATTATTTAAACTTAAATAGAAATAATAATACCATTTAAATGAATTAATCTTCATTTTAATAAATACAATTTAATTAATATTATAATATAAAAAAATAAACTCATTAAAATTACAAAAACTTTATTATAAATTATTAAAGCCTAAACTAAAATGAAAAGTGAATACAAAACTAAATGCTAATTAAAAATATTTATATAAAATTTATATAAAACTATTTATTATACCAAAACACTGTCAACTGTTCACAATTATTTTTTTTTATTTATTTTTTTTTACGAATGTTTACAGTTTACGCCATCAATGTTTAATTTGAATTGGTCATATGGTGTAAAACAAAATTAATAATTAAAAAAAAACTCAAATTATCAGTTATACCACAAACTGCATTCATAATAATTATAAAATAATTAGCAAATACTATTTAAAACAGTTCTAGATTACCTTTAGCATGTCACACCAAAGGACATGTAAGCTTCCAAAAAGTATTCAAAACAGCACTTTGTTAATTACCTATTGTATAGCCATAATGTGCATTTTATGAAGGTCTCACCTCAGGGTCTCGGTCCACCCACAGGGGAATTAGCCAGGCCAAGCCAAGTTGGGCAGCACTCTGCCCATCAGTCCTTTGCTCACGGCCCAGAGACCACAAGGATATCCAGTCCTTAAACGACACACAAACACTCTAAATATGGAGTACTGCTGTACTGATAACGATTCCACTTAATATTATACAGAATATCTAGTGACGAACCGATATAATCGGCCAACATCATGTTCACTAAATTGATTCAAATAAGTTTTAGCACCACCTAGTGTCAGATTTAAAGCCTTGTGATATCAGTGTCAATTGCAATGGCATTTCTGACCTCATTTATACTTTCCTTCATCATCTCATGTGACAGATGAAGCAGGCAGATAACTGCGTTTTTTGTCACTCCTTTGCCCATGAAGGACATCGAGTTTCCTCCCAAATCTACGTAGAATGAAGAGATGACCTGGGAAGTCAAATAGGAATATGATCATAATTAGCAGTCTGGAGAAAGAGTAATTTCATAATGCGAAGTGAGATGCAGCTGAGACACAGGTTGGTCGGTATGAAGTGATTCATGCTTAAGTGTTTGGGAACATCTTGGACCCTGAGTGTGAGTGTGCGTTTAATGTGTTCTGTCTGGATAAGTGTATATCATCTGTACAAAATATATTCTAGTGTGGAACCAAGGCAATTGAGCACATGTGTGTATGCATACTTCCAAGAGGCCACTGAGGTACTTGAGGCAGAGTGTGTTTGGCTCCATGTTGGGTGTGTGTGTGCTCCAGCCAGGCAGGGCGGTCACATGGGCCATGGTCCTGAGAGTGCGCTCTAGAGATGGCAGGCCATAGAAGCATGGAGCATCGGACAAGCGTAGGCACTGTAGCAGGCGCAGTGACAGTTCAGAGGCAAACGGTCCAGACAGAACCTCACAAATCCTTTAAAAAAAGATAACAAATGCAAACGAGTGAGAAACAATGTCATCATTATAGGGCTCTTTGCCTTAGTATGAAGCACTATATACAATACTCCTCAAAAGTATGGGGTAAATAAGATACAGTAATACTTAAACTTAGCAAGGACTATTTAAAATGATCAAACATGACAGTCAAGACATTTATAATGTTAGAAAAGTTTTCTATTTTTATTAAATGTTCATTTCAAAGAATCTTTCAAAGAAACAAAATGTATCATGGTTTCTGCAGAAATAGCAGCACAACTTTTTTCAACATTGATAAAAAAAATAGTTTTTTCAGTACCAAATCATCATATTAAAATTATTTCTGAAGGATCATGTGTTTATTTTATTTTATTGTAGTGTTTATTTTGTTTATTTTATTGTAGTGATTATTTTGTTTATTTTATAGCAGTGTTTATGGTTTTATTTCAGTGTTTATTGTTTTGTCTCAGGGTGTTTTGTTTTGTTGTTTTGTCTTGTCCAAGTACTTCAAGACAAGGGCTGGTAACCAAAACGTTGCAGATCTGAAAGTAAAAAAAATAAATAATAATAAATTAATTAAAAATAATAATAATAAAATAAAAGGTCCAGATCATATGAATTTAATCTATTTGCTAAATTTGAATTTATTCAAATTATTTACGCTTTCTATTCTTCTTGCAGCATCAAACGACTCCATCCATGTGTTTTTTGCTAAGGAACACGTTCATGCTGTTTTTCCATAGTACTTTTCTTCTATTATGGATTACTAACAATTATAATATAGAAGCGCCATAACAAGCACCCCAAACAAATGATACCTTTTAGACTGCTGCTCATAAACTGAAAATGTATGCAGGGAAATGTCTTAGTAGATCAGATTTGCATTACAGGGCCTTGATACATCAACAACTAACAGTGGGAGTTTCCAATTTAAAGATCCTCAAGGAGTTTTCAGAAGAGTTATTCCATAAATAACAAAATTAAATCAAAAGCGTCATTAGATTTGTATTTCCCCCCAGATGGCAGGTAGAAGGAGAAGACTCCTAATGAGGATAGTAAAACATTTTATGCATGTACGGCAAAGAGAAAAGGAAGTGTTTTTGGAATAACAAATCTGCCTTGTTAGACTAAATGGTTTCAATGAGTGTGTTTTGGGGAGCAAACAGATGTGACAGAGTGTTTTCGCACCCTCTCTAACCACAGGTGCAAGCTAAGCTCAATAGCAGCTACTGCTACGGCTCTTGAATACACTTGAAGATTTAATTAAAATACACAGCGGTCTCCAAACCAATCATCCTGTTAGAAAAAAGACTCAGATCAAAGGATGATATAATTCTTTTACTCAATAAAAAAAAATCTTAGAAGCTTCTTGGGCCGTGAAGCAGGGGTTAGAGCACATGTTTCAGTCACATTGAACTGTGGTGTGCATATGGGTGACACAGGTTTGAGCACGACACAATTTCTTAATACAAAACATTTTGCTGATATGTACTACAGAACTTTTCAATGAAAGATATTTACAAGGTTTGAAATTGCGACCATTTTGGTCGCATATGCTGCCTGAATTTAATCTGTGTGATAAAATATTTGGGAGCATTTGTGCAAATGCAAATAATTGTTCACTAAAAATGCAAATAAACATTCACTAATTACTGCACAGTATATGCCTGCTGTGAGCTGATACAGAGAGCGGTTGAACATTGTATCCAAAATTACGTAACCATTTAAACTTCATCTGTACATTCTTAGCTTTAATGCAGACTTTCCAGATTGGTTAATATTAGCTGTCAATCAACCCCTTTCACTGTGCTCCACTGTTACATGACAGGGAGCTAACTAGCACGCAAAATATAAAGTGCTGAAGAGAGAAGATGAAAATAACACATTTCTTTTGTAAGCCGCCTAAAATTACAGGTAATGCAACACCTGGAGTTGGTGATGGAGATCATGTGGTGAATGTGGATCCACCAAAGGCTTAGAGTTTTTGAAGAAAGTGTCTGAAAGAGTGGCTTTGCTATGAAAAAGGCTCAATGCACTGCATTCACTGTAAAGCCTATGGGACAGAGGTTGCAGGTAACATTGCGTTCATTACTGAATCCACACATTTTAAGTGCAAGAGCTTGATTAAACACAGGAGAGTGTCAAGCACAAGAAATGCAGTGTGCAGCAAAGTACTCACGATCAGGTTCAACTGGTGAAGCTTTTAATCTTTCATTTTAATTATATATACACACAGAGGAGATCAATACTAGAGAATAGCTTACAATTTTCTAAATTTCAAGGTCACTGCTTAGTCCCATTTGAACTTATGGATATTTGATAAATTAATTGTATTGTCAGGCACACTATAAAACATTTTAATTCGATTTTTGAAAAAGAACAGTTATTGTTGAAACTGAAAAGTTATTGTATTGTCTGGAACTCATTCAAGTCCCCCAAAAAGGCTGGTCGTCCACAAAAGACAAATGCACGTGAGGACATGATAATGCAGAGACTCTCAATGGGGAATCGGTTCAACACCGCAGCTGGAATTGCTTGCCAGTTCAGTGCTGAACAGGATAAGGGTCTGCCTCGGCATGTTTAAGAGAAGTCGGACTGAAAGTGCACTCTGCAATGACGAAGCCTCTCATCAGCAGAAAGAATCAAAGGGCTAAGCTCACCTTTGCAGAGGACAATGCTGTGTGGAGAGAGAACTGGTCCAAAGTTCACTTTAGTTCACTTTTAGGGATAAGCAGTTCCTATATAAATAGTTAGATATATAAATTGTAGTTGTGGTTTTAGTAATTGTAGTTCATTTTTAGAAGTTGGGAGTAGAGACCTGCATTCACGCGGGAGCACCGTGGTACCCAACGCAACAGGGTGCGGCGCGGGACAAGTCTTGATGGGCGAATGCGGGCGGGTAGAGACTCGTGTGTGCGCGGGATGCGGGAGCATAAAATGATTTGCAGGACTGCCTCGGCATGTTTAAGAGAAGTCGGACTGAAAGTGCACTCTGCAATGACGAAGCCTCTCATCAGCAGAAAGAATCAAAGGGCTAAGCTCACCTTTGCAGAGGACAATGCTGTGTGGAGAGAGAACTGGTCCAAAGTTCACTTTAGTTCACTTTTAGGGATAAGCAGTTCCTATATAAATAGTTAGATATATAAATTGTAGTTGTGGTTTTAGTAATTGTAGTTCATTTTTAGAAGTTGGGAGTAGAGACCTGCATTCACGCGGGAGCACCGTGGTACCCAACGCAACAGGGTGCGGCGCGGGACAAGTCTTGATGGGCGAATGCGGGCGGGTAGAGACTCGTGTGTGCGCGGGATGCGGGAGCATAAAATGATTTGCAGGACTACCGCAAAACAGAAATATCTAAACATAAAATATCTAAAAAACATAAATTGTTATTCATCTATTGCACAAAAGCAACAAGAACAACTAATATAACATAAAAATTATTACAGTTATTTTGCTGAACTATAAACACTATTCCCCTGCTTTGACACATGAGTCAGACTTGGTGAACTGTTACTGCAAAACTCTACAGACACATACCTACATTTCTCAGTGCTTACACCATGTGGTTATTTAGAAAGCACTAGCATTCTATACTGTTCACTCAAGTCAGCACAGCTTGAGCTCAATTAGCAAACAATTGGGGGAGGGGGGAGGAGGGGGGTCCGGTTCTATTTTGTGGGTTTCTGGAACCCGGGGCCATGATTAAGAGGGACGGCCGGGGGCATTTGAGCTCAATTAGCAAACAATTGGGGGAGGGGGGAGGAGGGGGAGGAGGAGGAGGAGGAGGGAGAGGACGTGGTGAAGGAGGAGGAGGAGGAGAAGGAGGGAGAAGAAGGGCAAGGAGACAAGAAGTCTCAGATGAAATTCGAGCCACTTTAGTTGACCATGTCCTTGTCCATGGTATGACTATGAGGGAGGCTGGGCAACGAGTACAGCCAAATTTGAGTCGCTTCACCATCGCCTCCATCATCAGAACCTTCAGGGAGGAAAACAGGTAGGTGTACTTACAGTAAGACTGCTCTGTACAGTAACTTTAGAGTGCATACACTGTTGCACTATGCTACTGTAATAAAGAAATGCATCAAATTGCCTCGCATACAGATTGAGTTTCAGTATCTTTCCATTTTTTCCTGTAAAAAGGATGTGTGACAGTTACAGTAATGAGTGCTTCTATTTTTATAGGACACAGAGACGACCACCTGGTGGAGGCAGGCTAAAGCTTTTGTCAGAGGAGCAAGAGAGGGAGCTTGTAAACATGGTCAT